>NC_141616.1:35401516-35666516 GCF_047967505.1 Dipteris shenzhenensis | reverse complement strand
AGTGGCAAGCCTTTGGAGTCTGCATGCTGCCCATGTGGAAGGCTGAGTCATCAAAACCATGCCACGTTGTTAGACCACGTGGTGCCATCTCATCAAGCAGATGTGACATCACTCCTTGCCATGTCACCTTACATTGCCACACGTGCTGCCACATGTGCCACCTCATCATTCCACATCATCAGCCATGTGATCACACAATGCCACCTTGGCATACCTCCTCAACCTTGCCACGTCACCAATCCCTCCACCTCAATTTGCCATGTCAATCTACCACCTCATGAATGCCATCTCATCATGCCACATCATGCCCAGTACCACATCATGACCATGCAGGAAGAGAGTATATTACCACATCATGACCATGCATGGTGCCACATCAGCCAGATGTATACACATGACGATGTGCGATGCATACAATACCTCGATCGAGGTACATATGCTGGGTGAGGCATACAATACCTCGTTCGAGGTATGTGACCGAGGACACCTAGGGATACCTCGATCGAGATTCACACATACATGCGCAATGCACTCAATACCTCGATCGAGGTATAAGGTCTGATCGCGGCTCTGGGCATAGCAGACCTCTCCACCAAAACTAAGCCAATTAGTATCAATCTTAGCACCTCTCCACCAATAATAATGAAGAGCAATCTAAGAGCAATCTAGTGGATGAGTTGAGGCTCTCTATAAGACACCACGTTTTGGTTCATTTCACCCATTCTCAGCCATTCTTGCCTCCTCATCACTTTGTCACACCTTCCATCCTACTTTCATTGAGAATGGGTTCTCAAAGCCATAGAGCTAGTAGACGTGAAAGATGTAGGAACCCCCCCCCAAATCTCATTGTCGAGGAGCGCAAGCGGAAGGCTCGTGAGCGCAAGAGAGCCTCTAGAGCTCGAGCTCGTGCTGCCACCACTGATCCACCTCCAGCTCTACCTCTACATCCCACCTCCACCCCCACCCCCACCTCCATTGTCCCCCCATGCTCATCCGCTCCCCTACCTCTAGCCTCCGCCCTTCCCCTAGCCACCTACATTTTGGCCTCCACCTCTACCTCTTCCCCCTCCACCCTCCCCCCTCCCCCTCCCCCTCCCCCTCCCCCTGCTCCGCTTGGCGCCTCCCTTCCCCCGTCCACCCTACCATCTCCCATTGATCCCCTTGCCCCACCTTGCAGCAGCAGTGTTGCTTCACGACGTGACTTGCCGAAGTCCACTATCCGTCGTCGTACTAGCAAGATTGTGCAGTCTTTTTTTTGTGACCTCACGCTAGCTTCGCAGTCTTCTCTTCTTACATCCCTGATTGATCACCCTGACTTGGTAGAGTGTAGGAGGCTTGTTGGTCTTGGTGCACGTAGAGATAGGGTTGTATCTAGCGAGGTCCTTAGTAGTGTTCGACGTTCCTATGCTTCTATTAAGCATAGGAACTCTAGTGATGCCTTGGCAGCACGTCGTGCTATTGTGGCTGCCATTAGTAGACCTCATATGATAGGCCATGTGCGTACCGCTTCACGTCTTCTTCAGATTGCACCGCGCACATTGCGAGCAGGCATCATTAGGAGGCAGAGTCTAGAGGATAGTGAGACTGATGCTCTTTGGGCTTCGAGTGGTCATGCACCTCGCAGCGATCGATTGTTGGATGATTCCACTAGGTCCTTCATACAATAGTTTTGGGAGGAGCATTGCAGAGCATCCCCGGTGTTCAAGAAGGCATTGCGGAAGAGGGTGTCACGCGGTGTGTACATTGAGCATGGTGCATGTTTTTTGGAGTGTACCCAGACTGAGTTGTACACTCATCTTGTAGAGGCGCACCCGGAGTTCAAGATTGGGCAGAGGTCATTTGAGCGATGCAGGCCATGGTTTGTGCGATGCTCTCAGGAGCGTGACACATGCTGTTGTCGCTACCATGTGGATTTGGGAATGATGTATGACGTATTCCGTTCCCTTGATGGTCATAGGGGAGTGGTTCCTACTAGCCCTCGCGACTTCATTCATTCCATATTGTGTACACGAGATGGTGATGCTTTAGTCCACTCCCTTGATTGTGTGGAAGGCACGTGTACTTTGTGTGGTGACTTTGCTAGAGTGCCACGAGTTGCACTAGATACTTGTGATGTGCAGATGGTTCGTTGGCAGTAGTATGAGTACTGTACCTTGACATTAGATGGTGGTGCACAGTCGAGGAGGTTGCAGCTTGTGGGGAAGGAGACACCACGTGTTGTATTCATTGACTGTTTTCGAGGGAAGCTGTACCGCTACATACGCCACTCGCACACTGCGAAATGGGAGGATCGTCAGTTTCGTGCATGTTTGAGGACATTTCCTATAGGGATGGTTGTCTCAGTGGTGGACTTTGCAGAGAATTACACCTTTGCACCACAGCATGAGATCCAATCGGAGTATTATTTCTCCGAACAGGTGACGTGTGATTGAGTATTGATTTTTTCCCCGCCTCATTATATTGAATTATTTCAATAGTCATATTTTTTTTCCAATGCCATATTGCAGGTTGCTATATTTGTGCACATTAGCTATCGTCATGCACAGGCTCATGTGGATGGCATTGATAGCACCATGGACTCACGCATCATTGTGCGAGAGTATCACTTCTACATTAGTGATGATCGATCGCATGATGCCCATTTTGTGCAGCATTGCTTCACTTTGCATGATAGTTTCTTGAGGGATCATGGTGTCACATGGCAGCGGCGCTGGATCTGGTCAGACGGTTGCGGTGGTCAGTTCAAATCCGCTAGACAGTTTTATTGGTTCTGCAGATGGCACTGTGAGACAGGCATTCCGATCACATGGAGATACTTCAAGATAGGGCACGGTAAGGGAGAGCACGATGGTGCAGGTGCTTGCGTGAAGCGTGCTTTGCGTCGATACCAGTTGCGTCACAGTGCCAATCGCTTCAAGGATGCACATGATGTGGTGCGGTGGTGCAGCCAGCACTTATCCACTAGTGCTACGTCCTCGTTTCAGTCACGTGATGATAGGGTGGTGAGCCGGTATTTTTGGTGTGTGGACATTGGGAGTCTTGATCGGTCGAGGCCTTTTGATTGTCGTTCTGTGCCTGGCACTCTTGATTTCCATTCCATCAGGAGCGTAGGTGAGTCTCACCCCGCGATCTTTTCTCGACGGTTTGCATGTTTTTGCTCTGCATGCATTGATGATGATTGGGGAGGGTGCTCCATGATACCATGGGCCGATCCATGGGTACGGCGAGTGCTTTCTCCCTTCCAGCCTTGGGAGGAGATACATGATGATCAGGGTGCGGGATTCAGTTCCTCTAGAGATTATGACCAGCTTACAGATATTTTGCGTATTGGTGATATCTTCGCGGTTATTGCTTCGGAGGGCAATGAGGAGGGTGTGGATTATTACTTGTTGCGATGCTCTATGCTGAAGAGTGTGCTGAATGAGGATACAGTGGATGGGCATGGGATGCACTTCAATGCTCATAGCATGATCGTAGGTGGCCACTATTTTCAGCAGAGGCGTGGTCGCTATATTGAGTTCCAGGAGTACATGGCGGATCGGGAGGCATACATGTATTCTCATCTTGTTGTTGGGATCAAGATTACTTTGAGTCGTGTTCGCACTCACAAGGCGACGTCCACTCCACGATGGCGCCTTGCAGTGGCGGATCACGAGAGCATACTTGCAACTATTGGCATGAGAGCTGATCCTGAGGAGTAGCACATTACATATCATATTTTTTGGGATCATCGGTTGATCAGATTGATTTTTATTGGGTATCACTAGTTGATTACACTTTTTTGTATTCGATATGTATAGGCTCACTGTGTGACCGTACCATTGTAATTTTCATGGACTCATATTTTGTATTTCACTATGATGGCTGTATACACGTTCATACACATCATTGTATTAGATTCTATTTTTAACATGATGTCCGATGTCTTCTCAATGGGATTTGTTGTGTTTGTAATACAAAAAATTGTTTATTAGTAGTAATGTTGTAATTTGTTTTGTGCATTAGGACATTTTAAAAATGTGACTAAGAAAATTCGCGCACGTACTAACGAAATATATGTGTGGACTTGCTTGTTGGGGATGAAACTTTGCACGACTCTTAGGCCACCCTAGACATACATCCACGCGAGATTTGGTCTGAATTGATTTGGTGTGCGCCACGTGGAAGGTACAATGCGTATATTTTTACAATCCCTACTAGCACTCGTGACTACATATGAGCTATGGCGCATGTACTAACGAAATGCACGTGTGGACTTATCTGTTGGGAATGAAACTTCGCACGACTCTTAGGCCACCCTAGACATACATCCACGCAAGATTTGGTCTCCAACTTATTTGGTATGTGCCACGTGGAAGGTATAATGCGTACATTTTTACAATCCCTACTAGCACGACTACGTGTGAGAAATGGCGCACGTACTAACCAAATATGCATGTGGACTTATCTGTTGGAGATTAAACTTTGCACGGCTCTTAGGTTACCGTAGACGTACATCCACGCAAGATTTGGTGCCCAACTGATTTGGTATGCGCCACGTGGAAGGTACAATGCGTACATTTTTACAACCCCTACTAGCACGACTACGTATGAGCTATGGCGCATGTACTAACGAAATACGCGTGTGGACTTATCTGTTGGAAATGAAACTTCGCACGACTCTTAGGCTACCATAGACGTACATCCACGCAAGATTTGGTGCCCAACTGATTTGGTATGCGCCACATGGAAGGACAGTTGCATACATTTTTACAATCCCTACTAGCACTCGTGACTACGTATGAAAAATGGCACACGTACTAATGAAATACGCACGTGGACTTATCTATTGGGGACGAAACTTCACACGCCTCTTAGGCTACCCTAGACGTACATCCACGCAAGATTTGGTCTCCAACTGATTTGGTATGCACCACGTGGAAGGACAAATGCATACATTTTTACAATTTCTACTAGCACGACTAAACCCTAAACCCTAAACCCTGGACCCTAAATCCTAAACCCTGTTGGGCACGAAACTTCACACGCCTCTTAGGCTACCCTAGACGTACATCCATGCAAGATTTGGTCTCCAACTGATTTGGTATGCGCCACGTGGAAGGACAAATGCATACATTTTTACAATTTCTACTAGCACGACTAAACCCTAAACCCTAAACCCTGGACCCTAAATCCTAAACCCTGTTGGGCACGAAACTTCACACGCCTCTTAGGCTACCCTAGATGTACATCCATGCAAGATTTGGTCTCCAACTGATTTGGTTTGCGCAACGTAGAAGCAATCCCTACTAGCACGGCTAAACCCTAAACCCTAAACCCTAAACCCTGGACCCTAAATCCTAAACCCTGTTGGGGACGAAACTTTACATGCCTCTTAGGCTACCCTAGACGTACATCCACGCAAGATTTGGTCTCCAACTGATTTGGTTTGTGCCACGTACAAGCAATCCCTACTAGCACGGCTAAACCCTAAACCCTAAACCCGGGACCCTAAATCCTAAACCCTGTTGGGGACAAAACTTCACACACCTCTTAGGCTACTCTTGACGTACATCCACGCAAGATTTGGTCTCCACCTGATTTGGTTTGCGCCACGTAGAAGCAATCCCTACTAGCACAGCTAAACCCTAAACCCTAAACCCTAAACCCTGGACCCTAAATCCTGAACCCTGTTGGGGACGAAACTTCACACGCCTCTTAGGCTACCCTAGACGCACATCCATGCAAGATTTGGTCTCCAACTGATTTGGTTTGCGCCACGTAGAAGCAATCCCTACTAGCACGGCTAAACCCTAAACCCTAAACCCTAAACCCTGGACCCTAAATCCTAAACCCTGTTGGGGACGAAACTTCACACGCCTCTTAGTCTACCCTAGATGTACATCCACACAAGATTTGGTCTCCAACTGATTTGGTTTGCGCCATGTAGAAGCAACCCCTACTAGCACGACTAAACCCTAAACCCTAAACCCTAAACCCTGGACCCTAAATCCTAAACCCTGTTGGGGACAAAACTTCACACGCCTCTTAGGCTACCCTAGATGTACATTCACGCAAGATTTGGTCTCCAACTGATTTGGTTTGCGCCATGTAGAAGCAATCCCTACTAGCACGGCTAAACCCTAAACCCTAAACCCTAAACCCTGGACCCTAAATCCTAAACCCTGTTGGGGACGAAACTTCACATGCCTCTTAGGCTACCCTAGACGTACATCCACGCAAGATTTGGTCTCCAACTAATTTGGTTTGCGCGACGTAGAAGCAATCCCTACTAGCACGACTACACGTTAGCGTACCACCAAAGTCAAAAGAAAATAGTAAAATTAAATTGTGGCCTAACATGTCACACCTTCCTTGTACTCCCATACATGAGTAGAGTTTAAAAGGGAGAAGTGGGATTGTTAATATGTGTATATTTTTTTGGTGCATAGCCACAACAACCCTTTCTTTTTACATAAACCAAATACCAACACTTTTCCTTATACCAACTGCCAATCCTTTCTCTTGTACATAAACCACTAAATGCAAAAGAAAATAGTGAAATAAAATGGTGGGCTAGCATGCCACACCTTCCTTGTATTCCCGTATACATGCATTAATTGCCAATTGTGTTGATTTCTCTTCTTTATGTTCATTATCTTTTATACATGCATAATAATTAGATTGGTGCATTGGCAAATGTCATATTAAGGAAATTGAAATAGTCCTTAGAAACTTGGAAGGCATATGCGATTGTGATTTGGAAGGCACATGTGATTGTGGTTCGAATATGACAAATAATTAGGTCTTGTTTTCTTTGATCACCAATTAGCACAAGTATTGTTAACAATAAGAGACAAATTAAACACTGAGTCATAATAAATAACAGCAAAATCATGCAAAGGACAAGTCTAACTCCATTTTTGAAACAAATCCCCAAAAAATTTATATTTTTTAAAAATTGTAGGGACAAAATATACGCTTCATGTCAATAATATTAAAAAACTAGAATTGTGAAAAAAGAATGCATAAAATATTACTTATATTTTATTGCAGAACCTAAAAATGTCTAGTATTACCATTTGCAAAAAGTATTCTCTCCTTTAATTTAAAAAACATGACAGATTGCAAAGGAGAAGAAACTGCTTCATTCAACTAAGAGAGCTTTTTCTTTGAAATACCAATCGTTTTCTATGCAAGTGCCCATATCAAATCCATATAAAAGAATTTCTACACCCTACAAACTAAGCATGTCCACACATTGGTGATTTCTCGAATTTTTTCCTTTTGTTATGTTGTTTAAGTATCTCTAGATCACACATTCCCTCAAGTTCATTGGTGTTGAAAGAATTTTTTATCAATTGATTTACACATAGGTAACAACATTGCCCTCGGAGTCATGGATAAGTTTTGTACCAATATACATTTCTAGAATACTTTTTGTAAATAGCATAAATTGAAAGTTGGTAAAATTGATGTTACTTTAATATCTAATTTCATTTGATGAAACAATTTTACATTGGGCTATGGCATTGTCTAAAAAAAGTAATTTTCTTTTTATACAAATTAGTTTATCAAATGGTTGAATTTCAACATATTTTGATATTAAGATCGGAAGGCTAGATTTGGAAGCATGAATATGACAATAGTTGTCTTTTTGAAAAATTGATGAAAATTTGGATTTTGAAACAGACTTTATTGACAAACATGAATAGAATAAAATTTTTGTTTAAAAAATGAAAAACTTTTATCAGCAAAATAAAATTTTCATCCAAAAAAAGATGAATTTTGATATGTTTAATGTTTAATGTTTGCAATTAATGTTTAATGTTTACAATTACTTCACATGGCATTCTTTTTTAAATACCTTATGTATTAAACAAACTATAAACTGAGATAAACTGAGATAAACAAAGTGTGAAGAACATCATGAAAGTACGAAAATGCTCATACATCATAAAAGTTGGAACAATATCATGAAAGTACCAAAATGAATCTGTACATCATCGTCATCATGCTGCAAAAGTGCATCCCTATACAAGAAACGTGTGAAGCCTAAACAATCAATCTGAATCTGAATCTGATAACTCTACATATGATCCTCTAGTGGAATGCTGACGTGGCTCCTGTATGACTTGCCGTCCGCTGTGTGCCCTCAGGCAATGCCAGCTCAGATGGGCCAGCCTCATCACCTGCATGAGATGGGCCAGCCTCATCCTGATGAAGAGGAGGGCATGCTGCACGCGCCACTGTTGCCATCTCTGCCTCCCTCGCCTCCTCTATGTATGCGCATCTTAGCTCCCATAGCCGTGCATCTGCGAATACTCGTGCCTCAAATCCAGCGCGAGTAATCGTCTCTACATGTGAAAGACGCTGGTCTCGGCCCCGCCCTAGCTGCTACTCCACCCACTGCTGCAATGATGTCTGCAGCTCTGCCTCTCGCTTAATTCGGCGTGCCTCCTCTGCTCGTGCCTCGTCACCTGGCATGAAATCACCGTACGAAAAGCGTCATGGAATGCATGATGCAACCACCGATGTATCCGCACCCTCCTGCATCAGCAATGCTCTCTGTGCCTCCTCCCTGTAGTGCTCTGTCAAGACTACACGGGCGAATGGATCAATAGCCTGACGATGACCAGGATATAGATCATCCATGCCCAGTCCTCTGTATGTCACCACATCAATGTCGGCAAAGCATACAGGGCACACTGAACGTGCCACCATGTGGCGGGTCATGCAGTGGAGATGTGCGATGTGGCCGCACCCTAGTCCAAACCACCCTACGGTGTCAAAGTCCTCATGGCAGAGGACACAAGTGGCAGTAGGAAGCCTCGCTACGACTGTTGCGTCTATGGGTGTCCTAGTCGGCACATCTACAGGAGGAGCAGGGTGGAGGAGCAGGGTATAGGGCCACATTGGGGTCGATCCTATGGCACGACGGATCACGACTAATATGCCTCAACTGCAAAATATAGTGCTCTGCGCGATGGTATGCTATGCGTGTCCGAATCCTCTACTCCTCCAAATCTGTCTACAACAGTCGTACGCGAGACTCCATCTCCTGATGCAATAGATGTGCCTGCAATGCAAACATGTCGCGTACATGGTGAGAATTAACCAAAAAACTTCAGTTCAAAATACACTACAAAAAAATAAACTAACATAATCAAAATAACTAACCTCGTCCCTAGACTCGGCCAACACGGCCTCCAACTCTGCAATCCGTTTGTCTCGAGCCTCCAACTCGTGCTGAGGTGCCGTAGATGTGGGAGGTGGTGTAGATGTGGGATGCTCCATCGATGATCAAGGTGGGGGAGGTGGAATCGCAATAGATCTCAATAGGGCAGAGACCATGTGCTACAAGGATGATGCCACTGAATGAACATCCCCCCTAATCTGTCCTCCCACCGCTCGCAATGCCGGTGCAGGGATGGTGTGCAACTTTGGTCCCTCGCGTCGATGCCGAACACCTACAATCTGACGCTCCTGACGCCCCATCCTACCACGTCCCACTCCTGATCCTGGACGGGTACTGAGGTAGTCCACCCGATGACCAAGGACAAACTCAGTGTAAAGCTGCATGGCAAACGACCTGGCTATCTGGCGGTTGTGAGGCAATCGACCACCATTCGCAGCAAGATATCTCGGATAAATGTGTGCTGCTATGATGGGGTGCCTACACCGTAAAATATGCAAGGGGAGCCCTGATCGTGGTCGCTGGCCCTCGGTGTGACCATCCCAAAACATGTCATCCAAGGCCTCCCTGTGATGTGACTCCCGCTCAAACAACTGTCGAATGGCTCTCCAATCCAAGCCACCACCAGTGATCTCCGCCTCGGCCTGTGCCTGAAAGCTATCCACAACGTCCTCAACTGTCTCCAATCGACTCAGAGCCTCAATAACTGAATCCAGGCTCGCAACCAAGTGAGGGGGTGCCCTGGCATCCTGCAGTGCCCTCATCTCAGCTCTCAGCATCTCTATCTACATACGAATAGTGGTGCTAGAACCTGTGCGCTGGCTGGCGCATGCACAAAAAAAACACATGGAAATTAATATTCTATTTGGGTAATGAAAATAATATTCTATTCAATATGACTTATAATCTATTTACGTAATGAAAACTATTTGTACGTACTCCTTGATGAGGTAGATCCTATGCACCTACCGGTAGATGGGCCAAATGTGTGGCTCAATATTAATCAATATTATTAATAATTCTTAATTTTGATTAGAATTTTTTCACTCTAGTCGTTGCATTTTAAAACTTAGATGTCTCAAATATTTTCTCCTTATATGTTTCCCTTTTTTCACTTTTTATCCAATATGAAACTTTTCCACATGTGGTGTAAGGACCACATTGTCCACTAATGGCCCCTATACTAAGGATAGATAGTGGAGAGGTTTGGTTAATAAGACCTTCTTTGAATGCTTTACTGCCTTGGGTTTGCAATAGATATGGAGGAGATAGAAGGATACCTAATACATTACTTTGAATGATACACAAGCAAGGCGCATCTAGTATTTCTTGGACTACACATTAAAAAAGAGAGCGGGTTCATACTACAGACCTTTTAAAGCGAGAACTTTGAGAAAATAATTAAGCCTTTTCAATATTATCTATTTTGGTTGGGCAATCCACCTCAATTAGTGGCCATTCCTATAGATCATCACTTGGTTCAAGACATTTTGTATAAGACTCACTCGACTTCTAGTTGTAAAAATAGTTTTGGAATGAGATCATCCACATACGTAGCAACAACAAAGGGCACAAGATCCCTAGAAGAGGATTCAAAAACTTTGAAAATTAAATCCTTGGATGTCCCTATGCAATGGGAAGGGTTGCATACGATAACTAATGTTAATTTTGGTTGAGCTCAAGTAATAAGCGTCACCGTTGCCTATGGTTGGACTAGCAAGAAAGAGACCACCCTTGCTTACAATGAAACTAGCATATAATTCCTTGAGCATGTGGTTGACATTCCATGTGTGACATAGTTTCAACGAGGGAAAGGAGATATGTAGCATCCGCACTATTTTGGTTATGAGGTGGTTCACGTGATTATTGATACAAAGTCTTTTTGGGAAAACATCTTAGTCATTTGTAAAAGACAAGATAAATGTTGTTAACATTAGTCATAGGTTTCCCTACGGTGCAAAAAGGGATGTATGTGTGCCACATGGCGAGCTGCCATGTAGCAAACAACATGGAATGGGATGCTTCAAATGTCGACTCTTGAAGGTTATGGAGTTCTCTCTCTCTTAAGTCTCTTATCTATGATCATTAAGGGATGATTAGGGGAGATTCAGTCATTAACAGGCTCTATTTGAACTTAGGTCTATAGTTGATCAAAACACTTGCATATATTAGCATGAATGTGGAATGAATATAGATCCACTAGAGTCCCATGTGCAATGAATGTTAGGTATTCTAGTTAAACTTTCAGTTTCTCTATGGCGTATTTCTTTCTTCTTATACATATAAGAGAAGTAGATGAATTATGGAACTAGACAACAAACATGATCAAAGTGCTAGATCTAAAGCATGCCATAGTGATAGCATAAGAATCTCAAATAGTTTATAGGCACAGACCATAATATTCGAGTTCTTGAAGACCCATCCAAATATTCTCAATCTTGTAATATTCTTTTTTCAGTTATGCTAGAGTCTATGCATAACTTAGAAGAATTAGACATTTGCAAACTATTCCATGTCTTCTTAAGGTCTAAGCCACTATTTCATGTCTTCTTAAGGGATATTGAAGATTTGGACTAAGCCACTATCTAGGCATTTCCAAGCTATAGCCTTATCATGCATGCTTAGTCTAATCAATCTATTGACTAATAGGGGACACATGCCTTCAACATATTTCCTAGTAGAATCGATCCTTACTAATTGCCAAATAGTTAAAGGATGATTTATCATTAGTAATTTCCCAATATATTAGGGATGATTACCCAAGCTTAAACCTAGTTTCCTTCTAAAGGACTTGCTTGTCCCAAAGTGTCTAGTCAACTTCAAGCTTTGGTCACCAACCATGTCACTAGTCAATCTTTAATGTCCAACTCCAATAGTTGACTAGTAGGTTTATGTTTGTGTATTAATTCGATAAGTCGAGCGAGTCTTATACAAAATGTCTTATTAATTTGATAAGTCGAGCGAGTCTTATTAATTTTAAATTTTAAATGTCGTAATTCAAAAATAAAAAAAAATTTTACAAATGCATTTCAAATTTATAAATACTTTATAATTATTCCTATGAACTTTTTTTTATTTAATAAAAATAGCTCTATTAAAAAAAAAAATCTCATTTTCACATTTTAAATAAAAAATGTCGTAATTTATAAATTTCAAAAAAACATTAAAATGCATTATAAATTTAGAAATTTTTTATAATTTTCCTTATAAACTAAAATTTAATTAAATTCTACCAAAAAGAAAATGCTACATAAAAAAAACAGAAATATAGAACATCTTCACATTTTGAATAAAAAATGCCTCATTAAACGTTTTTTAAATTTAAAATTTTCACATTTTAAATTATAAATGTCCTAATTCAAAAATTTTAAAAAAATTTACAAATGCATTTCAAATTTATAAATATTTTATAATTATTAATATGAACGTTTTTTTATTTACTAAAAAAGCTCTATTTTGAAAATAAAATTTCATTTTCACATTTTAAATAAAAAATGTCGTAATTCATAAATTTCAAAAAAACATTATATTGCATTTCAAATTTAGAAATTTTTTATTATTTCTCTTTTAACCTAAAATTTAATTAAATTCTACCAAAAAGAAAATGCTACATAAAAAAAATAGAAATATTTAACATTTTCACATTTTTAATAAAAAATGCCTCATTAAACGTTTTTTAAATTTAAAATTTTCACATTTTAAATTATAAATGTCGTAATTTAAAAATTTAAAAAAAAAATTTACAAATGCATTTCAAATTTATAAATATTTTATAATTATTAATATGAACTTTTTTTATTTACTAAAAAAAGCTCTATTAAAAAAAAATAATAATTTTCACATTTTAAATAAAAAATCTCGTAATTCATAAATTTAAGAAAAACATTAAAATGCATTTTATAATTTTTCTTATAAACTAAAATTTTAAATTACGTTTTTTAAAATTAAAATTTTCACATTTTAAATTATAAATATCGTAATTTAAAAATTAAAAAAAAAATTTTACAAATACATTTCAAATTTATAAATATTTTATAATTAATAATATGAACGTTTTTTTATTTACTAAAAAAAGCTCTATTTAAAAAAAAAATTAATTTTCACATTTTAAATAAAAAATCTCGTAATTCATAAATTTCAGAAAAACATTAAAATGCATTTTATAATTTTTCTTATAAACTAAAATTTAATCAAATTCTACATAAAAGAAAATGCTACATAAAAGAAAATGCTACATTAAAAAAAACCCTACCTGGACTCTCCCGCTCCTGCTCCGTCCATCTCCATCGATGTCCGTTCGTGGCTCTCCGTCGCTCGCGCTTTTCCGTCGAAGTCCGGCAAATCCGAAATCAGTGGATGAGGCAGAGCTCGATCGAGGTATGCAGAATGAGGGGGGTCGCTCTCCTTTTATAAGAAAAATTAGGGTTTAGCTACCTCGATCGAGGTATTCTTTACATGCCCATACATCTCGGCACATCTACCTCGATCGAGGTATTGGCATGCCACGATACCTCGATCGAGGTATTCTTCAGATGCCCATACATCTCGTTGGCATGCCACGATACCTCGATCGAGGTATTCTGGACATGCCCATACATCTCTGTACATCTACCTCGATCGAGGTATTACCATGCCACGATACCTCGATCGAGGTATTGTGACATGCCCATACATCTCGGTACATCCACGTCGATGGAGGTTTTGACATGCCACGATACCTCGATCGTGGTGTGTTGGCAGAAGCGGGATGCCAAGTCATGTGTCCAGCATACCTCGATCGAGGTATGTCATCCGCCCTGTCGGATGGCACATACCTCGATCCAGGTTTGCTGGACATGCCACCTGACCTCGATCGAGGTTGAGCTGGATTGCCACGATACCTTGAACGAGGTAGATGTGGCATGTATAGCTGGCTTGCCAGCAAGCCTCGATCGAGGTAGAGGCTCGGTCCGGTGAAAAAGCTACGTACCTCGATCGAGGTATTGGCTAGGCTCGGTTGTGCTCGTGTGTGATTTTCATTGGAGCTTATACCTCGATCGAGGTATTGGAGACCGAAGCAAAACCTTTGTATTTTCACTCGAGCGGGTGTCACGCTCACCCGAAAGTGGTCCGGAAGTGGACACCCTTAGCTTGCTACCTCCCTAAACAATTTAAAAAGACTGCAACACACAACTCTCCTAAGAGAGATGAGTGCCAGTCTTAAATAAAACAAGAGAGAGAGAAACATTGATAACTAATGAAAGACTATAATAAAAGTAAGGAGCAGTAAGGTACCTATGACGAGAGTTGGTAGGTATGGAAGTAAGCAAGAGGTAGCAGGTAGGCAACCAAGAGGTGGCAGGCAGGCAAGCAGGTGGCTCAAGAATATAGCTAGATGTATTCGTACAAATACCAAAAATAACAATTGTTTCATATTTATAATACGTTTATTCATACGAATAACCTCGTTTATTCATATGAATAAATTAGGAAAAATCGTTGGATTCATTTTAATTCGGGAAAATCGCGATTTCTCGCATTTTTCGATTCGGGAAAAAAATTCGAGCGAATTAATGCAACTTAGTAGAGCAAATGGCTTGGCCAAAAGCTCCAACAAAACTTGCTACAAGATTATCACATGTACGATAGAAGCCAGTCATACTAATTGGGCACATAAGCTCATAGCAACGTTATGGGCTTACAGGACCTCCTACAAGGTGGCAACACATTGTACCCCCTTCAAGTTAGCCTTTGAGGTAGAGGTCATTATGCCAATGGAGTATGTAGTGCCTAGCCTCGGTCTTGCCACCGTAAGGGAAAGCCTCATGGAAAATGCACTAGCCAAATGGCTAGTCGGCCTCAAAAAGCTAGAACAGACAAGGTTGCGAGTAGCCTACGCTCTCCGAGTAGAAAAGAGCTGACATAAGAAATGGTTCGGACCGCAACCTCAAGAACAAGGACCTAGCAGAAGGAGACTTAGCACTCTGGTATAGTGTCCGCAACACCAAATGTAAGCTTAAGTACCGAGGTATGGGTCCTTACCGCGTAGTTGAGATGACCCCCCAAGGGGGAGGCAGTCGATAGAGCGAGCGAGAAAAAGTGAGCGGGCTGAAAAAAGCGAGCGAGCTTTTGCACAATTTCCTTTGAAAGTACTCTAAACATAGCTTTGTGGAAACCCCTAATTGGGAAGTATCTCAAAGATAAAACTTACCTTCCTATGTTTACTACAGTAAAATTGCAAATTTCATAGCATGGTTTTGCATCATTCATAAGAACGTACTTTACTATGCTAACCACACTTCAATTGCGGATTTTAGCCTACCATAACTTCCAATTGACACTATACTCACATTATGCAATGATAGTACATGTGCTTGACAGAAACCAATCTTCTTCTCTAAAACAAGGGATTCCATTATTGAACCCAACATTATTTCGCATTTCAAATGACCCTTTTGATACGAACAACTACGATTACAATACTCCGCATTGCATGATATTTTTCACTTACTAAGATAAGTATCACTTAAAAAATAAGTGTGATGAACAAATTGCCTAAACACTTCATAGCATGGGATTGTATCACTTCCATAAATATATCATGACATTCAATATGATTCTTCTTACTGAAATTGTTACTAAACCATGAAGCAATTGAATGCTTAAAAAATACTCCACCAATATCTTAATTAAAACTCAGGTGTGATTTGCAAGCCATCTTTTGCATCATACAGAGAACAATAACAGTACCTCTTGAAATTTGAATATTAAGAAATAGATTTTCTCAACCAAATGGTTATCTGCAAACTACAAACAAAAAGTTTTTCTCAACACTTACTAAGATAGGTATCACTTAAAAAATAAGTGTGATGAACAAATTGCCTAAACACTTCATAGCATGGGATTGTATCACTTCCATAAATATATCATGACATTCAATATGATTCAATCGAATGCTTAAAAAATACACCACCAATATCTTAATTAAAAGTCAAGTGTGATTTGCGAGCCATCTTTTGCATCATATAGAGAACAATAACAGTACCTCTTGAAATTTGAATATTAAGAAATAGCTTTTCTCAACCAAATGGTTATCTGCAGACTATAAACAAAAAGTTTTTCTCAACAATTTTCTACTCTTCCTCACATTCATCATCAACTAAGAAGTTATGCAGTTTTTGCCTATCTGGAGGCCTCTTATCACATCTCTGATTGCCTGCCATGAGCCTTGCCATTTCTTCTGCATAGCATGGCAATGTACTACAACCAAAAATACATTTCAAACCATAGTAAGTCAAAATGGAAAAGTCATTCATGGCACTCACAAGATGAACTTCTATTGAAAAAAGTGCTTGATTATTACAACAAATAAATGATGTTTTTGCAAAACATTTGATTAACACTAAGAAACATATCACAAATTGGAGTTTTAATATTTGAAGGTACCCATGAATGTCATCAGATTATACATGCACATAAATAGAGCATAAAAGTTATCCATATGAAAAATCCAAATTGTTTGTCAAAAAAGAAGTGAGGTCAGCTACATACTACTCATCAAAAGGATTTGGAATAGGGTCCACTCTATCATCCTGTCCATCTCCATCATGCTCTAACCTCACCCTTTTCCCAGAATGATCCGCTGCAAGTGGCTCAACAATGTTAGCCACAATACTGCTCTTAGAATCAAAAGAGAAGCAAGGCCTACCACTAGCATGCACGCATTAGAGGAGATGTGCCACAACCCATCTCCAATACAAGTCCACCAGGAACACACAACATAGATAAAAGGCACCCAATTAAAAAGCTACTCCTCTCTAGCCCACCTCGGACCACTTGAGAGGACATTGGCAAGGTTGTCCTCTCAGCTACAGGTACATAGTGCATTCACATGTCATCCAGAGGATCAATGAAAAGCATATGAAACAAAGTTGCACTCTCTTCCCAAAACACATGTGGATTCTTCTTGGCTCTACAAAGTAGAGCCAACAACGATACATGCATCTACAAATCAACAATACAAAATTAAAGATTAGTCTTGGAAGCATGATAGCATTGAAACACAGCATGATTTAAAACAAACCAAACATAACTCAAATGAAAACACTTATTTCAAGTTTATAACATACTATTTGTATAATATATAGCAAGACACATGAAAAAATCAGTTTGAAAGGACTGTAAAGATTGAACGTATTGCTTACCTTATGAGTTCTACCCCATTCTTTCCAATATCCATATGGAAGTTTATCATGTATGATGATACGTCTAACAACTTCTAATCCTTGAACATAAGAAAATCTCTCCATCCAAGACACACAATGACCTATAGTAAAAGAAGCCAAAATCTTGAGCCAATTGAAATAAAAAAGATTACATACCATTCAAGTTAAGCTATACATCTTACCTGCCATAGGACATATGCATGCCAACCAGCCATTGTCAGACAAAGATGTGGCTACAACTGCTAGCCCATGACGAACATGCTCCTCTAACAAAACATTCCACACTGGGGTGGGACCTCTGTCCTCTAGTGGGCATCCATTGGGAAGATCAAGCAAAATAAAATCTGCAGCCCACTTTACCTTCTTACCCATCCTCAAGTGATCCCTGTCTGGACTAACCAAGGTCACAAAAAAGTCATGGAGGATAGCATATCTGTCATTTTTCTTTCCCTATGTAAAGTCCATTCCCATGGTTATATAATCACCAACCATACAACCATGCATGCATATAAGGGAGTGATACCATTGACAAACGTAACATCAGGAGATTGTGGTTTGTGAAACACATATTTATGTACAACCTTTTCAGAAGACTTTGTGCCTGAGACAAAAAACTATTTCAGCCACATTCAAGCCTTTATTTCAAGCAACAAAAACATACATACGAGAAAGCTAGTTGATCACCTGCAACCTCTATGTCATCTCTATCATGTTTGGAGGGGCTAAGTGGCTCCGTATCTAAACAAACAAAAAATATTCACAAAACCAAACAATACCAAATCCATTCAATGAACAAAAAGAATTAACATGCATTTTTTCTCCTTACCTTTCTTTTTCGATGGTTCTTGTTTCTCTTTGTCTTTTCTCAGCCTCCTGGATCTTTCCTCTCCTTTATCGACAACTTCTTCTTTGCCTTTTCCTAAACCATATGTTTTGAACAAATCCCTCTCCCTCACTAGTACTTGTCCTTTAGGAAAGTCAATCCACCAAGGACAGTTTTCTAGTTCCCACTGAGAGAGACTATGCATGGTAGGTGGATAAACACATGCATTGTGTCCAACTTCTAGCCAATTCTTGCACAAATTCAAATTTCAGGTATCTTCTTCTCTTTTACCAAATATGCAAGACCTTTCAACCAACATGCAAAAAATACATTCACAAAGTTGCATAAAGATATATCAAATTGATAACCAACAAGTTCACAATGAAGCAAACAACCCAAGAAACAAATCAGAAGTACACATAATCACAAGAGAGTAGCATACCTAAAAACAACCCTACGTGCAGCCATGTTGAGTTTAGAAAGTCCTTCTCCCTTATTTCCACTCTTAGCATCATTCTTCACCTCTTTTGATCTCAATGCCATGAACATGTGTTTTCTCCCTTCTAGTTTAATGTCTTCCATATACTGTTGTATAGTATAATCCTTTGGGGTCTCCAATGGGACTCCTATGGTGGTGACATTGCTCAAGTCAGAAATTACTTTGATGGCCATTATTTCAACTCTCTCCAAGAAAATCTCTCTACTAATCCATCTGTTCATGAATTTAGAGAATAATTACTTTCACAATAGAAATTTGTTCCTCTTCTACCTTCGAAGCACTCTCAATAAATCAAGAAAATGTATAACTATAACTCACGTTCTTGTATTCCAAATCTCCAACTGGCATGAAATACATTTCTCGTGTAGGTTTAGTAGCCTCCAACAAGGAAAGGAAAATTGTCTTCTTTCCTAGAGACTTTGCAATGAGCTACAATTTTTCCAATATCACACACGAATCTGCTCCTTCAAACCATAGGCCAAACATCTTATCTAACCATCTCTCACCCAAACCTAGATCTATACAGTTAAGCACCTATGCAAGCATTCCAAACATGAAAAGAACTTTAGAATGAATGCACTAATATTGCAGCATTGCATTCCAGTCATAAAAGTTGGAAATAAATATTTCTAAGTGTTAAAAAACAAATGTAACCTTTCCCACCCTATCAGCTACTCTTTTTTGTATCTGCACCCTATGCTTTGCCTTTGCCTCATTCCTTTGTTCCACAGGTAATTTGTTGTGGATATCTTATCAAGTGCCTTCTTTAGATCTGTACTATATTAACCTACACAAGCTTGGAGTGTTAGAGCAACCAAAGAAATGAAAGTGAATGAAACACCAAAGAAGAGAATAACCATACCTGAAATACAAGTCTTGCAAGATATCCCCTCATTAGTGGAAACCATGGTTTCTTCCCCTTACTTTCTTGAGCCCTCCGATGCTCTATAGATTTTACTTCTGCAGGGGACAAAGATTTCAATAATACACTGGGATCACACTCACAAATGTTGTGAGCATTTATGAGTATGTCCCTAAGACTTGGCTTTATCATGGCATGCTCATTCATGCTGAAAGGACAAATTCAAACTCAAGTCATATGTTTGAAAAGATATTATGGGAGACAATGTACTATGTGAATACACAAAATGATATGCTTGACAAAAAAATACTTACGAATTCATTTTCTATGATCCCGCCAATAGAGAAATCTCACTTATTCTTCTTGGATCAATAATTGTACGTATAACTTTGATATGCCTCTTCTTGTTAGTGGGAAAAATTTCCTTGATAACATTCATCCATGTTGTGGTCTTGTGATTTCCCTCCCACACAAAGAACATCTTCCCATACATCAACCTGAATGCATTACCTACAAGAAGTTCCTTCTCAAACTCAGCATCCACTCCCTCCAGGTCTTATCCCAACTCTCTCTAATCTCATGAGTTACTAACTGCTCTTCTCCACCACTCTTGCATATTGAAACAATAAAGGATCCTTTTTCGGGAAGGTAACCCTCCACCTGGAAAGTACTCTTCAGAGATGAAACATCATCACGAAGCCCTCTAACCCTTGCATATGGGATCAATCTACAAAGAGGGATTCATGGACACTGATCAGAATCGACTATTTGGCATCTCCCAATAACATCACCTCCATACTCCACCTGCACCTCTGTTTCCTCCATCTCCACCCCATCTTTTCCTTCTTCTTCCCTTGGAGGAGATGATGTGCCAACAATATTCACTTGTTCTTCAGTGACATTATTCACTTGTTCTCTAGTCCCACCTATTGAAGTCTCAGCAAGGGGAGTTGTCTTCTTTCCTCTTGTTGCATTTTTTTGCTTACCTTCCTGACTCTTTCTTCCCCTTCTTCCTATCATCTTGAAATGCCAAAACTATAGTTTTCTGTTGGAGAAGAAATTAGAAAATAAATACCAATCCACTTTGTGAAAGCAAACCTATATGAGCAACCATGTTATACATCCAAACTAAAACTCCCATCTATGGGTCCTGTCTAAAAAACAATTGCACTTCCAAAAGAATACAAAAGAAGTGAATGAAATGACCTCCATATGTATCACAAATTGCATGTATTGTTGAAGGAGGTAGATCACATTAAAAAGTGTTGAATATTTCAAGCAACAATTTGAAGCATCAAAGAAAACATTGACATCTGGAGTAACAAGAATTGAAACAACAGTTCAGTGCTAACTTGATTGACATGGGCCAACAGAGACATTCTCAAACATAGTTGTAAAGAAAGCAAAGAGAATAGCAAATATATGGTCATGATAGAATTGGCAGTACAACATTTTGGTTTGGCAGACCAATATTTCATGCTCTCAATGCTCTCCCATTAGGCTCTTGTTTTACAGGAATGAATGCATGAAATAGGTAGCGTGTTAACACACTGCCTATTTCATTCATTCATGCCTCTAAAACACGAGCTTAAAATGGAGTATAGGAAGCTATGAAAATGGGAAAAAGGAGTTTGAAAAGCAGGTCTATCAATCCAAAATAGGCAACCCTACTTTAGAAGATCCCAATTCCCATCCTCTAGTTGCAAAATTTGCCATAAATGATCTAAGAAAATATCAAAAACACATGCACGAACAGCTCTTAGCAAACAAGGCCATTCCAAAAGCACTGTACACCATTCATTGAAAGTATGGAGTTTTGTTTCACTATCTAGAGTAGATTCACAAAGAGAAAATTGGTCATCAATAGAGCATGGATTCAACTTGAAGATCCCAATAGAGGAGCAAGGGTTCATGCCCATAAGCCTCATGTTCTTTGGGCTTGTTTGCAAGAAATAGGCAGCGCGTTAACAGGCTTATTGGCATTACCTATCATGCCAATAAGCCTCATTTTCTTTGGGCTTGTTTGCATGAAATAGGCAGTGTGTTAACGCGCTGCCTATTTCATGCAAACAAGCCCAAAGAACATGAGGCTTATTAGCATGATAGGTAATGCCAATAAGCCTCATGTTTTTTGTGCTTGTTGGCATGAAACATGCAGCGTGTTAACGCACTACCTATTATATGCTTATAAGCCTAAAAGACATGACGCTTATGGGCATGAACCTTTCTTGGCTTATGGTACCATAGGTACCAAAAGAACTAATGCCCTAACAAAACCTAGGCTATATGCTATCCCATGGCATATGATGATAGCTCAACACAAAAGTTAACACTTCCTAAAGGAATCTTCATATTGAAGCAATTGAGGACCACATGCACACACATTTACAATGCTCACATACTTTCTTTAATGATGCTTTTATTGAAAGGTGATCATAAGTATTCTATTTAACTAATAATAGCTTGGGATTTATTCTCCAAAGTGAAAAAGACCATTCTCACCTCCCATCAGTCCCTACAAGCAAACTCCCAAGACATAGAGACCAAGTGTTAGCCGACACATGAGCCATTCCTTATTGTTTTCCCACCCATACACCATTTACTGGACACACCTACCGTTTCATGTTACTAGCATCCTCTTATGGGTCCACACGAATAGAAGATAAGTATCCTCCAAATTTTCGTGTGAGAATCATTACCCAATTACCATGGTGTTCCTCAAAAGGCAAGAACACCCAACCTTCCAATATCCAGGCTACAGTTTTTAACTATGAGCTAGAAGCCTTTGGGGATATAGACTTAGCTTCATTGTGCTAGCCTCTAACAAAACATCACTTCTACAAAACCCAATTGTAAAATCAGTATTGACTTATCCCCTTCACGCTTGAACACATGCATATGTCGATCTATATTTTTGGCTAATCTCTACTTATGATTGTACTTAATTGCTTTATTCTTATGCAAGCCTTGAGGCAGTGAACTTGACCAGAAAACATCTTGACTTCTATCTCCTTTTGCCAAACCCTTCAGACTCTTGTTTTTGAGCTTTGTGGGCATGAAAGAGGCATCACATTAACACACTGCCTCTTTCATGCCCACAAGGCTTAGAAATAAGAGCCTTGTGGCATTGTCAAAAGGATGTATGGGACTTCGTGGTTCGCCCAGAAGAAGTGCAAAAGGAGGCCACATTATTTGGAAACTTGAGAGGCCGCATTACAATTGTTAGTAACTTCAAATAGGAGGAGGTGGAATATGGTGGACAAGGATAGTGAGCCTTTGTTTGTAGATATGACACTCATGGAGAAATTCAGAGCAAAAACGTTTGTTCTTCCCCTTGTTTGAACAATGTAATGTTTAGAGCAGCAACTAAGCCTATGGATGCAGCTCAAGGTTTACATTCAAGCTACCATAAGAGAAGTTCGTTTGGAAAGAAACTCAGTAGAAAGAAATGTTTAAATGCAAGCTAAAATCATCTTCTTCCCATAAGCCTCTTGTTTCAAAGGCTTGTAGGCTAGAAATAGGCATCACGTTAATGCGCTGCCTATTTCTAGCCTATAAGCCTTTGAAACAAGAGGCTTATGGGCAAGTGAAACGTTCCTGAATGAGTTATAGAAGCAAAGAATATAGGTTTTACTTACCCGTCGACACAATAAAGAAGAAACGTTCCTCAAGGAGTTTGACCAGAAGGAGGATAGCCAACCAAGAAGAAATGACCAAGCCGTCAAGCAGGAGGAGGAGTTCGTCAAGCTGTCAAGCACGAGGAGGAGTTCAACCAATAGGAGCCGTCATGCAGGAGGCATTGTAGATCTCACAGAAGGAGGCATTGTAGATGGAGGCACTGTTTTTGTGAAGAAGAAGAGTTTGCACAAATACATTTCGTTAAGAGATAGACGTTTGAGCTTTCAAGCATAGGTTCACATATTTTGACTATGGTATGGATCCTTTGTATGGATCCTTTCAAGCATATGGTTCGCATATTTTGCATAGGTTTGCATATTTTGCTTTGTATGGATCCTTTGCCACTTTTTGAGGGAATAACAAGAGCCTATCGAACTCCATACAATGCCATCACCCTTTGTAGACGTATCAGTGCCATCGCCAATTTTGTAGGTTTTTTTAGCTCCTATCTCTTCCGCTGGTTGTCTCTCCACTGTTGAAAATTAAAAATCATGAATGGAGGGGCCGTCATGAAGAGTGGAAGTTGTCAAGGTTTAGGGGCATCATGCGCGGTTAAGGGACGTCAAGGATCATTACATATACATGTTGCCTAAATTTTATAGAAGCATTGTTTATAGGAAAGGGAGTTATGACAATAACACTCATTTGCAGACACGTTCTTGGCCTACCAGTAGTGTCACATTCTTAGATTGCCAGTTTATGATAGCATTGGGTTTGCCTATCCTTACATTCAATGTCATACTTTGGAAGGATGATCATTTCTTTAAGGAAAAAAAATGAAATTAAGGAAAACAATAATTAATTAATGACTCTGCCTATGAACAGCCTACTACCGCGACCAATGATTCAGTAGAAAGCCAACTAACTCTTCCACCTCCATTCCCTTACCATATCATTTTGTACTATCACCTCCATTCCCTGAGCTCTCTTAATGTACTGCCACCTCCATTGCATCAGACCTCGTCTTCTACTACTGCCTGCATTCCATGAGCTCCTCTCCTCTCCTCTTTGACTGTTAAAAGGCCAACATGTGGTCGCCACTAAGCCTAGTGCACACAAGATCTCAGCGAAAAAACTAAGGAGGCTCAAAGCACACTAAATAAAACATGAGAGGGAGATAGCAAATCTATATCTCTTGCAATGTGTGTTCTCAACAATACATGACAAGCCTCTTATATAGAGAGTGCCCTTTGAATAGTCAACCATGTGGGATCCTCTCATCCACATCTCTCCTTGTGGATATCCTCAATCCACATCTCCACATCATGTAGTCCACATCCTAGGGTGGCTACTTTAATTCTTTCCTATACCATACCTTAGCCCTTTAATCTATGTGCTCATGGCACCATATCTCAACACCTCCCCTTGGTGCCATGATCCTTTGGCTACTACAAGGTGGTCAGATGTGAGTTACATTCCATCACCTCCCCTTAGTGCATGCATTGCTACTTAAGGTGGTAAAGTGTGGTTTTTACATATCAATACCTCCCCTGGGTGCTTTCATAGCTACTCTCAGGTGGTCAGGCTTGATTTACAAAACATAGGCAAGGTTGGCAAGGTTTTTATTTCTCAATACATTCCATTGATGTCACCTTTTGGCTCATGGCTTGATGACGATGGCATTTGCTTCTTTGCTTGGTGTAGCTTCATGCATGATGATTTGTTCTTCTATGTGCCTTAATGCTTTATGTGTGGATGCCATGTTTTGAGCTATGGTCATCTCGTACACTTGTGCTTTCGGCTTGCTTTTTTTTTTTTTTCATCGATGTTTGCATTCATGCTTTGCTTTTCCAATTGTTGCAAAGGTCTTACCAATTGATTTCTTTCAATATTGGCAATGTCTAATTCCATACAATGATTCTGATCTGATAGGTGCGTAGAGCTCGAAAAGGGATCACTTTTCCTTTTTAGAGCATGTCCGAATTCTTTCTGGATTGCAAGTTACGCCTTGTTGAAGGTTTTGTGAAGAAGAGGGGGCCTTGATGATGTGGCACAGGGATTCACATGCTGAATTCCATACTATGCTTAACAAGAGGCTGTGTGCTTAGAAGGCACTGCTGACTGTGCATGTTGATGTGGCTTAACTAACCCTAACTCTGACTTAACCATGGTTGCCCATTTGACCAAGGGTGAACTAACTCTAGTGTGACCACCAACTCAACCAGGGGTATTTCTAACTAACCCTGGTTAGTTATTATCTACCACGTGGCAATTTTTGAGAACCTTAGGAGACCTATGGCGATGTCGATGCGAGACACCGAGACGGGAATGATGTGTGGCTCTTTTCTGACTCTTTCTCCTCGTCTTGGAGTGTCACCGTTTTGGAGCGGGGCATTGTCAATGGTTCGAAGGTGGCTGGCCTGTTGGATTGCTCGGCTACCTTGTCACTACGGCTATGGTGCCTCCTACTACTGCGGCTCGCCGTTTCCTTCCTGCTACTGGCGGTTTGTCGCGGGCATCGCAATGGGGATAATATGGGCTTGGAGCAGATGCGTTGGGGTCGAATCGTTGCTTCTTGCCCTTGGAGGCTTATAGAAGCCGCCTTGAAGGTTCGGGGCTACTGGATGCGCTTGGAGCTAGGACGCTGAGTTGTTATGGATGGAGAGATCCGTGGAGTCGTAGAAGAGCTCCGAGTTGCTGCTTGTCATTTGGAGCAGCCCGTGAAGCTTGCTAATGGAGAAGGGTCGCTGTGGGAGCTTGAGAGTTGTCGCGTTGTTGAGGAGGAAGGCTTGATACCGTGCAGAGGCTGATGAGCTTTCTTGCCTTCAAGGATGCTTTGCCGTTGGAGAGGTCGCTGGTCTATAGGCTTTGGATGGTTCATTGCGCATTGGCCTTCGTCGAAGTTGTTGGTTGTCTGTTCTGTAGTGTAGGCTGCTCATTGTTGCTGTGTTGAGTGCACGTGCTATCCGTGGAGAACAAATTCTGAGTTTTAGAACAAAACATGAGCATGGATTAACAACATGCAGCAACACGCAAAATTTGGATATTCTGGCTCCAGCTTGCAGCTCTCCGTTGGCGATGCAAGAGCTTGATATAGATAGCCAAACGTGCTTGTTGCTCTTGAGAGTCGCCTTTGTAGGCCGAGCTTGAAACTCATCTATAGAGTTCCTTGGAGGCTGAACCATAAACAACAAACAAAGAGTCTGTAGCCAAGCGAGTCATTTGCACAGCTTTGCATCCGCTTGTTGCAGCACTAGTCTCTCTTCCTATCTTCTTCACTGCAGCAGGCTTTTCCTTCTATGCATCATCAACTCGTTTCTTCCTAGACAGCAGCAAGGGCATAAGCTCTAATAACATGAGTGTGCCATAATCTTCTCTACACTCAAAGCATGAAAACACATACTAAACTACCTAAACTTAGTGGACAACCTATGCTCTGATACCATGTTAAAAGGCCAACATGTGATCGCCACTAAGCCTAGTGCACACAAGATCAGCGAAAGAACTAAGGAGGCTCAAAGCACACTAAATAAGACATGAGAGGGAGATAGCAAATCTATATCTCTTGCAATGTGTGTTCTCAACAATACATGACAGGCCTCTTATATAGAGAGTGCCCTTTGAATAGTCAACCATGTGGGATCCTCTCATCCATATCTCTCCTTGTGGATATCCTCAATCCACATCTCCACATCATGTAGTCCACATCCTAGGGTGGCTACTTTAATTCTTTCCTATATCATACCTTAGCCCTTTAATCTATGTGCTCATGGCACCATATCTCAACATCGACCACAACTTGCATTGCCACTTCCAAGAGTTTGAACAACTCTCCTTGGCTGTCCAGTTATCTCGAATACATTAAACATCTCTTTTGAATATTGCAAGCTATCTAATCTCTGCATTGTGGCTTCCCATACTTGGTAACATTTCTCATCCTTAGGTCCTTGCTAGTCGCCCGCTATTCATCTTTCTCGTAAAGGCAATCATTGGTCCTCAGCTCCCACCCCACAGACATGCCTTCATCCATGGACATTCGATATGGAGAGGCTGCAACATTATCCATCCATTATGACACTCCCATATTGGAGATCTCACTGGCAGACTTCAAAGAGCACTTTCACATTGAGGCCGAAGAGATTAGTTTGCATCATGAAATGGGAGTGGATGAGATTGCAATAGTTCTTCTAGTCATGGACTTGGAGGACAGTGAAAAGGGTTTCTAGATCAATGGGCAGCAACATTCAAGCTTTTGAGTGGAGGTTATTACAAGGAAAGGTACTCATACTAATTTTGAAACTACAGAGGTGACTAGTGTTCTCTCCTTGACTGAGAGGATGCCTTTTCATAGCTCATTGCACGTTGCACTTACATTTGCACTTCATATTGAAAAGGTTACAGAAATGCCACAAACTTATGATGGGTACATTGTCTTTGAACTTCCTCCATGTCCCAATGGTTCACCAATGACTGGCATGGAACAAAATGTAGATGGGCATGTTTGGACAAAATATTCCACTTGCTCACAAGACTTTTTCCATGGTGTTGTTAGAATGAGTAGATGTTCTAGATACCTAAGATGCTTTAATGTTGATTGCCCTTATCTTGAATGTATGGGAGTGTTGAATGATACACAGTGGAGGGGAAAGCTTAGGAGACCTCCTATTGGTCCTGCATTGGTGTCCATTTTGTGCAAGCACTGCTTGGCAATCCCAGAGTGTGTTTATGAATGTAATGCTTCCATATATTACTGCATCCCACATGAAAGAGAAAGAACAACTAGGTGTGCAATACATGTTGGTTTACATGACCATCCTATAAAGAAGGGCAGAAACCGTGCAAAAGAAATTGAGGTAGAAGATCTTGTTTTGAGGCATGCCATGATGAATACAAATGCTTCTTGCAAAAACAAAGAGGTGTCAGTGGTGACAAAATATGTGATGATGGATACGTTGCTTGCAAGGGATGGGGTTGATGTTGAAATACTTGATGACAATCAGTTTCAAGAGGTTTTGGATACCATCACACCAATGACACAGAGGAGGCGGCTTCAAAGAGTGGTGTAGAGTGCAAGAACTAAAGCTCGAGGAGGAGATAGTGGATTGGATTCAATAATGGATCTAAAATGGAGATGCAAGTACCATATGTGCAAAGCATTCTATTTCCTAGATAATTACAAGATGATATGTAGCCACATATTTTTAAAATGTCCACCATAGGTCCAAGATTTGGCATGGACTTGGTGAATTGCATGCGCCCAAGGGGGAGCCTTGGGTCACAATGGGTTCACTTTGACCATATCCATCGAGTAAAAGGATGGTCGACAATGAGAGCTCATGTATATGACCCCTACATAAGAGAACTTTGGACAATAGCAATATGTGAATTTAAGGTACAAGATACAAATGCACAAGTTCAATTCTGGAAGCTTTTGAACAACCAGATGGAGAAAAGTGGATTTGAACCACCTGAATTTCGGGGCTTCATGGCAGATGGTGCAGGTGCAAATTGGCTTGTTGTCTGCATAGTGTACAATGGGGGCCCCGAGAATGTGATGGAGGGTAAAGAAAGGACATGTGGTTTCCACTTGGAGATGATCATAATTGAGCATACAAAAAGGTGCATAAAGCCTCAGTTTCATAAAGATAATAAACTATTGTGTCGGAAATGGAGGGCAGCAACAACCACAACTTCTGCTGACCACTACAAGAGACAATTGTCATTATTTTGGTCTCCAGTACATGTCAAAGAGGGGGAGTTGCCAACACTACAAACATAGTTAGCTTGGTGGGATGTTAGAGTCTCCCAGTGGGGGGGAATGTTCTTGTAACAAGATGAACATTCACCTTTTGTTCAAACTATAAATCTTTCAGAGACAAAACACTCAAGCATGAGAGCAGCACTTGGCTATGCAAAACATATCTTGTCGTATGAAGCTTGTGTAGCAGACTTGGCTATGAGCATGCTTCAATGTGTTCATTACAATGCTTTCATGTCTGGCAAACATCTAGGAATAGGACCAAATTTGGAAACCCTCTGAAAGTGCATTGTTGATGGGAGTGGATCTAGTAAGGGGGATAGGAATAAGCTTGTTGATTTAACACACACATTGCTTAAGGAGGTTGGGATACACTCCCCCGACATGATTAAACTAATGACAGAGCCTATGAGTGTGCAAAGAAAGAGGAGTTCCACATGTTCATCTGTGATAGATGCACTTGATAGTCATCGGCCCGAATACATTACAATCACAACAAGGAGAGTGGTTGGAAAAAAATGACAACTTGAGTTTGTGAGTCCTTCCAAGAAGGAGGTTTGTAACGAGACAGAGATGCATGATGCCAATTGGGAAATTAGGAGAACTAAGCCACACAGTGTTGTCATGTGCTTTGGATACCTGCAAGAAACTCGCCAACAATGTGGACCAATGATTAATGCACTTGGAAAAAGTGCAAGTCATGGTGTGCCAGCTCCATGCTTCAAGGGAAGAAGGCAGCATCCTAATGGAGCGACCGAGCAGTTTGCTTGTTTTTGCAACACTTCTGTGACCCACACTTGGAAGGTGGATATGTCCATTCAAGGTGTTCCTAGTGGGAATGCGCTAGATGTTTGGAAGGTTGCAAGCAGGACATCTATTACTATGGAAGAGAGGGAGGACCTCATGAAGGCAGGGCTTGTGTTTGAGGTAGATGATGTAGTCAGTAACATGGGACCCACGTCTCGCTTGGAAAAAACCCACACACCAAGCCATGTTCTTCCTCGACGTGATGGTAAGATCGTGTCATGGAGAAGTAAAATAAATAAAGAGTTTATTCAAAGGATTGACAAGGCACTTACAGAGAAAGGGGAGGTTGTTAGAGAGGAGGTACATGTGTTTCATGTTTGTACACCTGGTTCAATTTCCAAGGGCCCGACATACTTTGTTTTGATCTCAGAATTTCCATGTTGCACATGCCTTGATGGTCCAAGGTGCTCAAGTTCTAAGGCCCCCATATGAGGAGAAGCATGTGTGAGCTCGGGACACTGGATGGATCCTGACTTGCATGTCAGATGAGGTCTATCAATGAGATCGTTGATGGTAGAAAGGTGATTGTGTGGGAGCCCCTTATTCTTGCTGAGGCCTGGGGGGTCCTAGGGGGGCCAACGACCCCCCTCGTGGGGGTTTGGGGGCGAGAGCCGCCGCGACGATGGTATAGGGAATATTCCTTGAATATTCCATGGACGACTAGTCGGTTCCACCGACTAGGTTGACTGGTCGGCTTCACCGACTAGGTTGATTGGTCGGTTCCACCGACTATGTTGATCCGACTACCGCCCTCATAGCTATAAAGAGGTGACCTCCCCAGTCCATTGTACCAGATCAGATCTTCCAGTAGAGATCTTTCAGCTAGTAGCTCTTCACCTAGTCTTTGTCTAGATTGCCATCTAAGCTCCACTGTGGGAGCGCACGGGTGGATGGAGCCATCATCTGTACTATATCAGTATTGAAGGAAAAGTTTGTTCCTCTCCAGTTTGCTGTGTACTCTTTATTCTTTGTTCAGTTTCTATTCCGCTGCATCGTGTAATTTAACAAGACCAATACTTTGCATGGGTCTTTATCTCATCCACTTTAACATCCTTGAAAAGCTCCCATCAGATCTCATTTTTGTGATTAGGCACACATTTTTCCTTATTTCTTGAGTGCAAAAAAAACATGCATCCAGGTGCATATATAATATGCGTGTGTCTCTAATGGGCATAGTATTTTGATGACCCTAATCTCATCCGCTTTAAGGCAAACAAATTAATATGCCCATTGGATCTCATTTGCATGGTTGGGCACACATTTTTTCTTGTTTCTTTCCAAAAGCCATGCATGAGAGTCCAAAAACACACATCAGAGTGCATAAATTGCATGTGCATGTCAAACTAGTGATCAAGCTTCTAAAGAATTAGCTAGACATGGGGTACATGACATTTAAGGTGGCTCATGTTACAACTTGTGTGGTTAGAAATCTTGCCCACCTATCTTTTCTAATGATGTTTAATCCGTTATATGGGCCATTAAATAGCAACTTGATTTGATTTTCTTTTGGCATTGATGCATGTATCTTAGGGTCATCATGTAAGGATAGAACAAGGAGAACCATTACTTGTGCTCATAGATCTATTGAGGCATATCATCACAGTCATCTTGAACTAGGCAGATTAATTCACCACCCTCATAATCAAGATCAAGTTGGTAAATTTTTGAAGTGGCACAATTTAAGTGCCTGCAAAGGCTAAAGATTCAAATGTGCCACTCCAAAATTTTACCAACCTAATCTTGATTACCATGCTGTTGGCTTGCCAATGAGTCTCAAGTTGGGCCACATGTGCATCTGGATCTTCCTTGTCTTTGCCATGGAATTCCAAATACTTGCATTTTAAACTCACCACCTATGGGTGTGCTACCATTGGTGATGTAGGTGGTGGCACTAGTGGTGGCAATGGTGGAGGTGGTAGTGGTGGTGGTGGTGGGTTGTTAGGCATGGTATGAAAAGCTGACCCATCTTCTTCCTATTTGGATTCTCTATTCGAATTTTTGGTTTTTTCTCTTCTTCATCAGAACTTTTTGAATTTTCTTCTTCTTTGTCTGATCTTTCATCCAAATTTTCTTATTTTTCAATGGCTCTTTCATCTGATTTCTATGCTTCCTCCTCAAAATCCTCTATAATCACGTTGACCAGATCTTCTAGGATTGGTAGGTCTAGTGGTATTCCTTCGTACTCCTTTGTTATTTGAAAGGGGTCAAATGACAATTGGTGACTGATCCTTCTTATATTCTCATTTTGCCAATGGAAACGATCTTCAAATTTCCTCTTAATTGACCTTTTGGGCTTTTTGCTTTTGAGTCATCCAAGGAGATCATTTGAAATGCTTCTTCCACCCTTGGGGGATCATCAGGTTCAATCTGTAGTCATGTTTACTGGACCTTCCAGGCCTCGCAGGTCTAGTGGTATTCCTTAGTACTCCTTTGTTATTTGAGAGGGGTCAAATGACAATCTGTGACTGATCTTTCTTAGATACAATATGCTCATTTTGCCAATGGAAATTATCTTCAAATTTTGTCTTAATTGATCTTTTGGGATTTCCAATTTTGATTCATCATAGGACATCGTTTGAAATGCTTCTTCCACCCTTGGTGGATCCTTGGGGCGCCAACTCCCTTTCATAAGAAAACCTATAAAAATCTTGAGTATGAGATGAATTTAACAATATGCCATAAGTGGAAATTATTCAAATTAACATGGTTGTATTCTACACTAAAAGAGCTTTAAATATGTATTTAGACCTTGAAATTTGGGTAATACATGAAAAAGTTACATCAATTAAAAAGGAAATAGGTTTTCATATTTTAGTGTATTTTTTGTTTTACCCCCCTCATCCAAAAGACCCCCCCCTTGGGCCTCACATATTATGAAAAATATGCACAAATCTTAAAATCTTGTATATTTGTCAGGGTATATACCTTATATTTTGTGGGAGGGGTGACATGAAATTTTCATATTTTTCCCTTGCATATTTGGAAAATTTTAAGGAAATCCATGCATATTATATATGGACCTTGTCCCCCCATACCCTAGATTTTGGACAAGGGTAGTAACATATTACATATTGAGTTGGCACCCCAGGGGTGGATCATCGGGTTCAATCCTAACACTAACTATTCTTTCACCATTTTGTTGTTGTAGTTGCTTTATACTTGTAAGCATGTTCTTTGGGCTATGGAGTCTTCCCCATCACTGCACTTAGACATGCTGCCTTCTGCAATCGTAATTCCTTTTAATTTTAGGCTCTAGACCAAAGTGATCTAAAACCATACCTGAGTTTCCAAATGTTCAAAACCGTCAAAACCCGCCTCTTTCCAGATTCGCCAGATTGGGGTTATTTGAATCTGAACTGGAATCAATAGTGCTTTCTTTTGATTATAATGACACTAAAGTGAGAAGACGACATGATAGTTGTCTCCATCTCACAACTTCCTTTGTTCTAAGACTCCAAAAGCCCATGCAATTAGCAAAAGCCACTCATGTCATTTTTATTCTATGCATGTGCTTGGATTCCATGATCATCGAACTTGAATTGAGCCCTCAGACCCATAGGATCACCAATTGTTATTGGCATTCAAGACTTTGACATTCTGTTTAGACTAACTTTGCTTTGTAAAATTTGGGTAGGGTGCAATGCAAGTCTCAATCGTTCATGCTCTTCTCTCAAACCACTCTCACGGATCACTCAAGCATGCACTTAACACATATTCAGTTCTTCTCTCTCATTTCAAAACTCAAAATGACACTAGGAAATAATAGAACATCAATGGAAAATAGAGATTGGACACTAAATCAACAATAATTCAACATTCACATCCTTCTTTCAAAATTTGATAAAAGTTAGTTACAAAAAGGTACATCACTTCAAAGGTATCCTTTCACATCTCGGGGTGTGTTTTAACTTACATATTCCAAACCTAATCTAGGATGATAATACATTTGGTTAACAAGGACAGGGCTAAATGGAACCTTATCTAGTAGCGACACGTGGCAAAAATATGCAAGGACTAATTCCACATACAAAGTGGTAGTCTAAATATCAAGGCATATAAATCCATGAGTGAGAGGGATATCAATACTATGAATCCATTTTAAGGGACAAGGTCCATGGTGTGTCTAGATGGCTGAAGGTTGGGGCACCCTCAGTGCACGGATCCACCACAAAGAATTTCCACACATCAAGTTGTTGGCAATATGCCCTTAACATTCATTGCTAGGTCCTGGAGAATTTCAAGAGGATCAAAAGAAATGGGAGCTAGAGATGGCATGGGTAGTGGAGGAATGAGATCCAATAGTTGAAGAGAAGTTCAAGGCATTAAAGAATGAGCTTAAGAAGCAACAAGACGCCATCAACACCAAAAACACAGAGCCAAAACATCAATAACAAATAGTAACCAGATTAAAAAGGAAAATATAGAACTGATGTCCCGAGTCCAAAATCCTCAAAGCTCAATTTGACCTCACCTTGGGCAAGGTCCTAGTATTGAGATGCAAGTTGATCAAAGTCTAGGCAAGACTCAGAAGCAAAGGGACCACCATCTTTATAGGAGGTAAGGCACCAATGATTTGAACTATAGGTAGAGTTTGAAGAGCTCTTGCAACTATTAACAAGACTAATAGAACTTGCTAAACTAAATCCCCAATGATAGGATGACCCCAAAGAAGGAGGAGGAGGGGCATTTATAGTGAACGCCAGTGAACGACATCATCAATTAAGTCCATCCCCACCAAAAGAGCACAAGCACAAGAACATGCCAAGGTGGGGGCCAATAATAAAGACAAGTTGCCAAAGCAAAGTTGTTGCTACTAGAGCAACAATGAATCACATTAGGGGATATTTGGACTCAAAAAGGGCCTCTTGGACTAGGCATGTAAGCATGGGTTTAATCCTTTGTTTAGGCTCTAGGACAATGAGGAGGCTCTCACATTGAATATTTCAAGGGAAGAAACTTGCTCCTCATTGGTGGAGAGAAGGAGAGGAGAAGGATCAACTAGCATTTCCCCCCTTTATTGATGATTTTAGCACCATAAAGGGGAATTTGACACCTGAACAAAAAGATCATGGCCATTGGATTATCCAAGAAGATCCATTCATGGTGGCAGCTAGAAGAGCTTAGAAAAAAGACGATGTAGCAATACTGTGGGGCACTTCAAGTTGGCTATTAGTAGGGCTGTGATAGCCTCACTGTGGCAAACGTGGGGAGCTTCTCTAATAATAGCAACAAACTCCTATTTTGCCTTACATCCCAACTATTAGCTCCACATTTTATCCGCTTACCAAATCTAACCTCAACGTCCAATTATCAATTGCTTACTGCCGCATGTCCCACTTGGCTCTTGTCGGACCTTGATCGCCGAGAAAATCCCACAATCGAGCTTTCTTGGGAGAGAAGTGGCAAGCTCTAAGGAAACTTGACCATGGGACTTCCCCTACTAGCAAATGACCAAAATTTAATGGGCCTTGCAATTTCATCGTTTGTCTATTCAACCACAAACCTTAAGCCCTAATGACATGGTAGGAAAAGGGTTTTTATGGGAAAAACCGATTTCCCATGACCACAAGAGCTCGCTGGTTTTTGGGGAATTGGGGGGACCACATGCCACCTTGGACAAAACTACGATACTGTTGTCATATGGCCTTTAGTATCATGATGGATTCATAAGCTATGGGTGGGTTCTCTACATCGAGCAGCGGCCAAGGATGTAGAAGGTGTGTCGTATGACTTGTCGCGATTTGTGTGAGGAGAGAAGAGATGTCAGGTGGTGCGGAGGTTTGTCCAACACCATCCCTACCCAAGCACCAGCCAACATCCTTCCACGAGTCAAAAGGTTTGCGGTCGTGCAATTATCAAGTGTGGAACCCAGAACGTTGGGATTCCTCACGTTGCATTTATGGCCGATCTGAACCCTTTTGCCTTTTGCGTTGTAGTGAAATTGAAAGTGCCAAGAGCACCCTCGTACGGGGTGACCAAGCTAGCTGCTCGTAGGGCTTAAACTCAAGACTGGCACATACACACCCACAGGTTTTAGCCGCTTGGTCTAAATGCTCTTGTCAAGTAACTCTTGTTTTTTAAAATAAAAATTTTGCGTTGTACTGAAATTGAAAGTGCCAATAGCGCCCCCATACAGGATGACCAAGATAAAATCCTGAGCTGCCCCTGGGGCTTGAACTTAGGACCGGCACATACATACCCACAAGTTTTAGCCGCTTGGTGTAAACGCTATTGGCCAGTAACTCTTGTTGTTGAGTTCATCCGAACATTGAAAACATTCTTCTCTTCTTCTTATCGTAGGCCATGGTTTAGGGTTTTTGAAGGTATGGCTGCTACAGAGAGTGATTCTAGCAAGAGCGATGGAGGAACGGGAGACACCATCGAAACGCCATCCCGAGTACAATTCCCTCGCTCTTCGACCCACCATGCCGCAGTCTCGCTTACAGCCGAGGAGCCTGACGAGCAGGGCGTCAAAAACCTTTGGCAGGTCATCACTTTTTCTCTTTGTTTTCCGCTCTTCAGACTTGGACTTTTTTATTCTATGTATGCAATGAATCTTGTGTCTTCTCCTGCCCTCAACTGGAGGCTTTTAGAAAAATCTATGTTTTCCACTTAGTACGTGCAACTCTTGAAGTTTCTTGGGAGTCTTACTTGTAGGTGTATGCTTTGGGAGGGTTTTTGTTGATACGGTGGCTGTGGGCACGCTGGAGAGCGAGGAGAGCAAGCAGGAGGTTTGCTGGCAGGGATGAGGATTGACTGATTGTCTCTGAGCAGAGCAATTTGGGGTTTTTTTAAAACGAAAAAGCAATTTGGGGTTTTAAACATGAACTTCCTCAATCAAAAAGGGACCGGCACAGCTGTCAAATTTGTACACTTTCAGTAACAAAAGAGGCTTTCCATTGCGATCCTTTTCACGGTTTGTTTTACGTTTTTATCACAAAATAATATTTTCTTGTTTGGATTTTTAATATCGCGTTAAAGGCAGGACATGACATTGGCATCGTGTTAGTAAGACGAGAATTTATCAGAGACGATGGTTTCATCTAGCGCTTGAAGAAGGAGATAAATGCCCATGTGAGGAGGATATGCTGTATCTGCAAACTTTTGAAGCCATTATTGAAACTTTTAACCTCAAATAAAAGCCAGTATTCCAAATTGTATAGTGAACAAGAAAACGTTCATATGTTTTTCACAGCCCATGTGTACAATAGACAGGGCAGACTGGGAGAGTCAATGGACGTAAAGCCAACAAATTGTGTGTTAGTAAGCTTTTGTACCAGGTAGTCTGGTTTGCGCCTAGAGCTTTGCAGCGTTGTGTTGGCCACCTTTAAAAGGTTTAAATGCATGAAGGCTTAGTATTGAACACAAGCTGCGCAAGCTGTGCCTATACTAAAGGGAATATTTGTAATGGATGTTCCTGTTGAATGAAGTTGTATAGGAGCAGCCTTATTTTATGGAAATGCTTTACAGGATGGCAAGAGTTCCGAAATAAATGCTGTAGCTCATTGCTTGGAAGGTTACATGCATGGGCACAAGTTGGAGGTCCTAAAGTATTATTTGTTTAAAGTGAGTGTAGATGAAATGAATTTTTTATGATCTAATCAAGCTGCATGCCAGCACCCTTCTGTTAGGGTGTTGCAATTGAGGGATGCCAAGCCCAGGCAGAAGCTGTGAAGCTGCTTTTTGATGAGTCTCCAAGAGCAACACGACCACACAAGGATCAGCAGCAGGAGGAGAAGAAATGCGACGAGGGAGAGTAACAGATTAGGAAGGCCATACCTTTCCATGCAAGCTCTCACGGAACTCAGACTTGTCACTCCCGAGGAGAATATTGACTCGTGGAGGAACGAAATAGCATTCGTCTAAAAATCAAATATGAGTTGGATATTCACAGAAGGACTTAAAAAGGTCTGCTAAAACCCTGCCCTCTTCAAGACAGTGCTAAAAAGATCACTAAACTTCAGATGAGGGGTGCACTACCACTCACTCCTATAGCTTTTACAGGATTTGTAAAGCCAGTCTCCTTCATCCCTCCCAACAAAGTTATCAATGAATGACATCATACATGGTGACGTGACAATAGGGAAGCACTGATGTCTTAGGACATTATATAGTTTTGTGCAGCAGAGCCTACACAGACAGAAATCACACGGAAAGATGTGTAGCAGTAGCAGCAGAAAATGGACCAGCTGCAATAACAAAGTGAAACAGTTAGAATACAAAATGGCCAAGCAAGCAGAGCTACAGAATTAACGAGTAGCTGAGCTGAACCTAGCTAAAAACAAAGTTCAATTATTTTGGCTTGATCCAATTATGGTTGCATGAGATGAAAATTAATTTTTTTAATAATCTGGATATTATTGCTAAGAAAAATATAGCCCTCCAAACAGAAACAATGTTGCTGACAGAGCAATTGACTGCCCTTCTGAAGTCATAACAAATGATGGATATGGTGTTTGACAGTATCTTTATCACCAAGCAAAAATTGTAGGAAGAGCTGGTCTAGCATGGATAGTAGCTCAATCTAACATGAAAAACAGATTACAGGTTGTGGCCAGCTGACCATTTGAGACATCTAAACATAAAAAACAAATTACATGTTGTGAGCCGGCCATTTGAGACTTATGTTAAACATAAAAGTGAAATAAGTTTAATGCTAAAGGTTGAATCCCTTCAGACTGAATTATTACAATTCAAACAAGCTCTTGCTTCTTACTAGAATGATGAACATGTGGCTCAGCAAACAATAATGAACAGTGATTATTGAGAGAACCTTGCAGGAACTGTAGCAGAATTGTGAAAACATTCAAACAGATGAATCTGTGCCTTTGTTAGATCTGAATCCATCTGCGGCTGGTATTCCAACTCAAGCAAATGATTGTGTAGTTGAACCTCAGCATGAGGTGATAGATCAGAATCAACAAAATGTTTCTGCTGGAACACAACTTATGATGCCATAAGTTCCTTTATTTGATGCTTTGATTTTGTATATTGTCCCTAGCTTTTTCTCCTTTGTCAAAGTTGCCCATGGGATGTGCTAGGTTTTAGGCGTCAGCCTAAACTCCATATTTTGTAATTCAAAATTTGGAATATAGAATCAGTCACTGGCAGAATTTGAACAGTCCCAACTCTTGATTGACAGTTTCAAGATGGTGTTTCAAGAACTGACTCTTTTAGCTATATGTATGGGCTTTGTCCTTTTTTGCAACAGATCTGAATACAGAATAATGTTTATTTGTCTTCTATCTTGTCTGTTCTACAAGTTTTAGCACTACCTTTCAAGCAGCGCTATACTAACACTTCTGTTAAAAAAGTATCCCCCACCATTTCTTGCGAAGTGGCGCCCTTTGATTTTAACTCTCTCTCACACACACTCATCTCTCTCTTTCTCACACAGTTTGCAAATGGCTTTGCATTTGCAAGAGGTTGCATTATAGCATTCAAACTTTCCAATGGGTCTACTCATGAGCTTCCATCATAGGTGTTGCAAATTAATCATCCATTCATCTTGACAATCGTTTGCATCTCGCATGACCTAAGGCAGTGCTTACGAGTACTTGAAATCAATTGTCATATCAAGATGTATGAACTCAATTGTCATATCAAGATATACATAACTTGAATCTGAATTGTCTATTATGCAACATGCTTGTGTTTATGCGACTTTGAATTCCTGTTTTAGCACCATTCTAAGGGGCGGGATCTTTTGGTGAACGCACACTCTCTCCTCTCTCCTCTCTCATCTCCTCCATACCTCTCTCTCTCTCTCTCTCTCTCTCATACACACATGCACACACATTCCCATTGAATAAAATTATTACATTTTATTGTCATTGTTATTGCATATCATAATCTCTCTCTCTCTCTCTCTCTCTCACACACACACACACACACACACACACACACACACACACACACACACATGAAATAGATGTGTGTAACATTTCCATTGAAATAGATTATTAGCTTTTCTTTTTATTTTTTTTGCACTATGACATTGTGTGTGCGTGTGCCAATCCCATTGAATAAAATTATTACATTTTATCGTCATTGTTATTGCACTATCATAATGAGACTCTCTCTCTCTCTCTCTCTCTCTCATGCGCACGTACACACACACACACACACACACACACACACACACACACATGAAATAGATGTGTGTGTGTGTGTGTGTGTGTAACATTCCCATTGAAGTAGATTATTAGTTTTTCTTTTCATTTTTATTGCGCTATGACATTCTCTCTCTCTCTCTCTCTCTCTCTCTCTCTCTCTCTCTCTCTCTCTCTGTGTCTCTGTGTTTGTGTGTAAAATTATTACGATTTATTGTCATTGTTATTGTGCTATCATAATGACTCTCCCTCTCTCTCCTCTCTCTCTCTCTCTCTCTCTCACACACACACACACGAAATAGGTGTGTGTGTAACATTTCCATTGAAATAGATTATTAGTTTTTCTTTTCATTTTTATTGCACTATGATATTCTCTCTCTCTCTCTCTCATCCCATGGAAAGAAATTATTACTATACCTCGTCAATGTTATTGCACTATGGTATTCTCTTAGTCTCTCGTCCTCTTTGAGATTGAAACTTGAGATTTTTTGAGATTGGATTATGGAGTCTTGCATCAAATAACCATATCACTAAAGAAAGCAGCACAATAAGAAACCTACATACATGAACGACTCTTGAGTAGAAGAAATTGAAACTTCAAAGAACTTATAATTTTTTGAGATATTAGACTATGGAGTCTTGCCTAAATTTCAAGTCACACCTTCACAACCCAAAGACTCTCCTTGATCACATTTTGATTTTGCATTTTCATTCACACATAGTCATGGGTAAGTCCTCACACAAGATAGTGCCACAGCCATCTCTGTCATTAAGAGCATAGGCTAATGGATGAACATGTGCTCATTTGCTAGAGACCCATCACTCTTAAAACACAAAGCATATATGCTTGCATGGTAGGTATGGTTTTTGGGCTTGTAGTCGTTTTTGAAAGTCTGAGCATGTACACATAGGCCATGTAAATATGTGCATGTCATATTCCATTGCATGGGATGAGTCATCCACAGACTCAATTTGAAACACCTCGTGCTTTGTCTCCTCAACCACTCTCTCGGTGAAGACTTGCCTCGTAAGGATAACACACAAAGAATGTGCTCATGTGCTGCTTGTGATATACCACTTTTATATTTTGCTCAACGTCCCTCGCGGTCATTATTGTTGTTGGAAGTGGAGGCCATATGAATGTTGTTTACATGTGCTTCAAGAGTAGAGGCCTGGGGGACTGGAGTAATTGTGTATGGGTGACTCGCGCTCCTGCGAGCTTCCCCTCCCCCCCTCGCCGTTAGCCCCTACCTCCCCTTCGCTCCCCCCCCCCCCCTCGCCGCGTCCACCTCCACCCCTCCCGTCCGCCCTCGACCCCCGTCCCCTCTCCTCCCCCCCCCGCCGGCACCCCGCTACCCCTCGCCTCACCTCCGCTCCAGCCGCCCCTCGCTCCAGGCCGCCCCCTCGCTCCATCCCCGCCCCTTACCTCCGCTCCATCCCGCCCCCTCGCTCCAACCCGCCCCTCGCCCCCGCTCCAACCCCCCCCCCCCTCGCCGCCGCTCCAGCCGCCCCCTCCGCTCCATCCCGCCCCGCCTCGCCCGCCTCCGCTCCAGCCCGCCTCGCCTCGCCTCGCCTCGCCCGCCTCCGCTCCATCCCACCTCGCCTCGCCCGCCTCCGCTCCATCCTCGCCCGCCTCCGCTCCATCCCGCCTCGCCTCGCCCCCTCCGCTCCATCCCACCTCGCCTCGCCTCGCCCGTCTCCGCTCCATCCTCGCCTCGACGCCGCTCCAGCCGCCCCCTCCGCTCCAGCCGCCCCCTCCGCTCCATCCCGCCTCACCCCCAGGCTCCACCGCCGCTTCATCTCTTCTTGGGTGGCAGCCTGTTTTTCTTCATCGGAAGCTTGCAGTTAGTCTTGGCGGTATGGCGGCCCCCAGCCCGGATCCGGAGGCCCAGTCGGACCCTCCCTCTCCAGATGCCTACCGCGTTATCCTGACAGAGCAACAATCATCTCGTGTTCAGGAGGTAGCCAGTGACTTTGCTCGTACCTCTGTTTACGGTAGAGTCATTGGACACTCCCCCTCCAGGTCTACCATCAGGGACTGGCTCCAGTCCACTCTCTTGCTAGAGGATGGCCATATCGAGGAGGTGGCCCTTATGGGAAGGGGCATCTTCTGGCTCAAACTCTCCAGTGAGAAAGCTGCGAGCAATCTGGTTGCCGGTTCCCCCACATCGGTGGATGGGAAGATCATCATGATAGTCCCGTGGTACCGTGGTTTCAGCGCAGCGGATTTCGACACTCGGTTCCGTATACCTCGCCACCCAGTGACACTCGTTTTTCCAGGGCTTGCTACTGAGCTGCGGCCGATTGTCAGGGACTTGGGCTCCCATTTTGGCTGGGTTATGCACGACACCTTTGCCGACGCGGTGACCACGGCAGGAGCTCCCCGAGTCCGTGTGGCTGTGGCGGATCCTGCGACTCTCCCTGCAGTGATCGAGATCGTTACAGGTGCCGGCAGTATCACCCAGAGCATGATAGTCACCGGACAGCCAGGTCAGTGCCTGCGGTGCCATGGCTTTGGGCACTTGGCGGCTGCTTGTCCACGCTTTGCCAGCTCGTCTCGACCCTCCCCGCCCCCGCCCCCTCCGCCCCCACCTCCCCCCCCCGGACAGCCACGTCAGGAGGAGCCGAGGCAGTCGGAGCCTGGGCCAGAGGTAGTGGGCGGTAGGACCGAGGTTCGAAGGAAAAGAGGAAAGAATAAGAAGATTTCGGATAAAGGCAAGGAGGCAGAGGTCACCATTCCTGCAGCAGCACTCCACAGGCCTGACAGGCAGATGCCCCAGGGACCTGGGAGAGCCTCTTCTTCGACGGCAGCCCGCCCTCCACAGCCTCAGATCCTCCTCTCTCCCACCCCCCCGCCTTCTCCCCGGTTTCCCCAGTTTCCCCCCCCTTCGCCCGCCCCGCAGTTTCAGCCCCCGCCTCCTTTTCCTCAGTCCTCTCCCCCTCCCCCTCCCTCTCAGCCCCAGTTCCAGATGCATCCCCATCCCCCTCCCCCCCCTGCTCCCCTCGCCCCTCCTACAGAGTTAGCTGCACCGTCGCCTTCCCAGCCGAGTGCAGCCTCCGCTCCACCTCCTCCACCTTCTCCGCCAGTCGCCTCCGTGGAGCCCGAGTCGCCTATCCCGCAGCCTCCTCCCCCTCCTCCCCCGCTTGCAGGACACCCGGTGTCTGTACCACCAGTGGAGCAGGTTTCCCTTCCCGCTAGCCCCTCAGTGGCAGACTCAGCTGGGTCTCAGCTCCAGGAGAGAGAGCTCCCTCGAGACTTTTACAGATCTGGCCCCTGGGACTACCTGGATGTGGCCGACCTTGGGACCTTCCCGGCTTGTCTCGACATTAGTATCTTCATGCTCCGTAAAGGGGCGGATGGGAGGATTGGTGCCTTGGCTCCCAGGGATGGCCCTAGCTTCGCCTTCACGTTCCTCAGCGATGGCACCGAGACCTGGACAGACGACTCGGTGTGGGAGGCTCTCAGAGAGCAGACACACGCCCAGATTTGCTCCTGGATAGGCCCGTCCGGTGGGCAGCTCCTCGAGACTCAGTGGTCCGAGGGCGATGTGCGCTTGCGGTGGCGTTGCGCTGCCAAACGTTTCCGATTGATCGTGATCCTCAGACCCCCCCTGGCATGGCCTCTTCCCCAGGATGTCAGAGCTTGGTCCCAACAGAAACTCCGAACCTTCTACGGGATGACTGCTTCAGAGATCTCGAGCTGGCTCGAGAAAGCATTTGTTCATGGCACTAGAGGCCTCTCGCCTTTGCTGAAGGTTTTGAAGAACGGGCAGGACGACCCCGTCTCCCCCTCCAAACCTTCTCACAAGCGGCAGCGCCTCCACTCCGATCTGTCTGATTCTTCTTCGACTTCTTCTGCGAGCAGACAGCTGTTCGCAGCCCCCCATCCCTCTCCATGAGCCTACACCTCGTATCCTGGAATGTGAACGGGTTTCACTCTTCGAGTACCCGTGGTCCCAGGAAGCTCATTTTGCGTCAGGAACTTCAGCCTGCAGTGATTGGTCGATTGGATGTACTGCTGCTCCAGGAGCACAAGCTTTCTGCGGCTCTTGCCTGTAGCTGCGGGAAGGTTCTCCCTGGACGCTCCTACACTTATTGGGAGCCTTCGATCGGCGCACAGGGGAGGAGCGGGGGGGTCTGTACCTCCGTGTGCGAGCAGTTAGCTCAGTCAGTTTTCGGTCACGGCACGTTGATCCCAGGCCGAGCCCTTTGGGTAGGCCTGAATTTGGAGGGATCCAAGATAGGAATCCTCAACATTTATGCTCCCACAGACCTCAGATGCAGAGCCACTTTCTGGAGGACACTTACAGGGATTCTTCCAGACATGGATTCCTGGATTGTTGGAGGAGACTTCAACAACCTGGAGACCTTGGAGGACCAGCAGGGTAGAGATCCGGAGTTCACAGGTATGGCTCAGGCAGAGCAGTCAGCTTGGGACTCTTTCATCTTCGCGACAGGAGGGAGGGACAGTTGGAGAGACCCGTCCTTCCGGCGTTGGCACGGGAGCCTGGACTTCTCTTGGGGCTTCCGCAGGGAAGGAGGCAGACTCCTGGAGCGGCTTGATAGGTTTTATGTCAGTGATTGGGCCATCAGCAGAGGTGGCCAGGCGGGTATTGTTCCAGGGACGACACTATCCGACCATGCGCCTGTGCTCCTCTCATTAGATTCGGCAGCCCAGACTCTCCCCCCCCGATCATGCAGGATTCCCGATTCCATCTTCTCGAGGGTGGACGTCCGTAGCAGCATTTGCAGTCTTTGGGACAGAGACTGGGGGGAGGGCATGGATCTGGTAGACTCGGTCGCGCAGGCTCTGCAGGAGTCCAGCCAGATCTGCCAGCTCGCAGCCCTACAGGTTCGACAGGATTGGTGGGGCAGAGAGAGAGCTCTTCGGAGGGACCTTGCCTCCATTCAGCGACTTCAGCAGTCTTCCCCGGGCTCGGAGGAGCTTCGGATCCAGGCCCTTCGAGCCAGAGCCCTCTTGGAGGAGACCCTCCAGCGTCGCTCCGAGTTCTCCTATCACGCCTCTCTCTCCTTCTGGGCCCGGAAGGGTGACCGGATGTGCAGGGAGTTCTTCAGGACACACGGCCAGAGAGCTGCAGGTGATCAGCTACGGAGTCTCAGGACAGCGGATGGTCACATTGCTACGGACCCGGGGGAGGTCCTGGGGTTGGCCACTGACTTCTACAGGACCCTCTTCCAGCAGGAGCCACTTGCCCCTCGTGCTAGTCGTGACCGTGAGGAGGTGTGGAGGCACATTCCATCCCTGGTCCAGCCCAGCATGCAGGCGACGTTGTTGGCGCCGTTCACCGCGGATGAGATGTTGGAGGCCTTGATGGCTATTGATGGGCAGAAATGCCCAGGTGAGGATGGGCTATCCCGAGCTTTCTTCACCTCCTTCTGGGACCAGATCCATCAGCCCCTCCTTGCAGCTCTGCAGGGGATTTTCAGCAGCGGTCAGATGCCAGAGAGCCTCTCCTCGGGACTGATTTGCCTCATCCCGAAGGGAGGAGATAGACAGGAGATCCGCCAGTGGCGTCCGATCACTCTCCTTACCACTGCCTACAAAATCCTCGCCAAGATGATCAGTGCCAGAGTTCGATCTCTACTCCCAGACCTTGTCCATGACACTCAGACAGGCTTTGTCCAGGATCGCAGTATCCTGGATAATGTCTTCACCTTTTCAGAGGCGGCGGAGTGGGCTCAGTACAGCGGTTCACACCTTGCCATTTTAATTCTCGACTTCGAGAAGGCCTACGATCGCGTGGATTGGTCCTTTTTGGAGGGGACTCTGGAGCGGCTAGGTTTCCCGGCAGGCTGGATTCAGGGTATCTCAGCTTTGTACAGGACAGCGTCTAGCAGAGTCATCATTGGAGGCAGGATGGGTGAGCGTTTCAGCTTGGAGAGATCAGTACGTCAGGGCTGTCCCCTGGCTCCTTATCTGTTTCTCTTCTTCGCCGAGGCCATGACTTACTACCTTCGGGCGAGGTCCACAGGGCTCAGGGGTGTTCGCCTTCCACTCCGGGAGGACACGGAGCTTCTGGACTCAGAGTACGCAGATGATACAGCCCTTTATGTCCAGGACGATGAGAGGATGCTAGAGAGGGTGCGGATGGCCCTGGAGGTTTTCTGCTCGGCCGCTGGTGCGAAAATCAACTGGAACAAATCAGTTGGTTTTCTCACAGACCCGGGGGCGTGTTCTCAGTGGGGGCGATTCCTGGGCTTCAGATGGATTCCACGTGGACAGACAGCTAGATACCTTGGCTTCCAGGTTGGCCTAGACATTACGCCAGCTCAGCAGTTTCTCCCGGTGCTAGATTCCATCCGACGGAAGCTGGCTTTCTGGAGCACTGCTAAGCTGTCCCTTGCAGGTCGTGCTTTAGTAGTTAACCAGGTCCTTCTAGCCACGGCTTGGTATGTGGCTTCCTGTTGGTGCTTCTCGAGATCCAGCGTGGCACAGCTCAGGAGGTTGGTTCGGAACTTTCTTTGGTCTGGGGAGGATGGGCAGAGAGATACCAGAGCCAGGGTTGCTTGGCAGACAGTCATTCTTCCGCAGGCGGAGGGGGGTCTGGGGGTCATTGATCCAGAGCTTCAGAGTCAGGCCTTGTTAGGCAAGCTTATCATCCGCGGTTTGACCCCAGGGGGGCAGACGTGGAAGATGTTACTTCAGCAGGGAGTCGGCTCTTGTGTCCCGCGCCGAGGTGGAGAGTGGCTACCGTCCTTCAGGTGGATCTTCACTTCCGCCCCGCTCACTCAGCCCCGCTCCCCACTCGTTCGTAGCCTCCTCATGGTTTGGAGGCGGCTCCGTCTCAGTCTCATTCAGTCCCAGCCCAGCTGTCAGGAGGAGATCGATCGCCAGCCGCTCGTCTGGAATGGGCAGGTCAGGGACGCCGAGGGCCTTCAGTTGGGGGAGAGATCACATATCAGGTGGGACGGCTGGATGAGGGGGCCAGCCCGGTCCCTTCGAGTTTGGAGGGATACGTACAGACATCTGGAGATGGCCGATCTGGCAGACGCAGCGGGAGGTGCACGCGGAGTCCAGGCGAGACGCACGGAGATCGACGGTGCGATCCCAGCCGCTTGGTTGGCTCCACCTGAGCCTCAGGTCCTCATGCCTGGAGACACCCATTGGCTGGGACAGTTCACCCCCCGTGGCATCCCACTGGTGGTCGCAGGACGTTTGGACGACTCCTCTATCGCCTTCTTCGCGGTTTCAGGGGACGGACGACTCAGGAGAGAGGATGCGCTCATTGACCCCCTACTACCGTGGCAGAGGGTTAGGGTCGTAGGCCTTCTGGGGAAGGTCTGGCATACCGACCCTAGTATCGAGCAGGACCAGTTGCAGCTTTGGCGTCTTTGGCTCTGGGAGGGGCGGGCCTTGTCAGAGCTTGAGTGGGACCCAGGAGAGTGGTGGTGGCCAGAGATTGTGACAGGACAGGGGCAGACTTCCTTCTTCGCTTACAGCACGACTCTGGGCAGGCGAGTTCTCGGGAGGATGCAGAGCCGCCCCCCCACCCAGCGTCCTAGCTGGTACGCACAGGGTATTTCCAGGTTCTTTTTGCAGGCTTTCTGGAAGGCCTTGTGGGAGAGCTGGAGGCCGCGGAAGATCTCATACTTCCTGTGGCTTCTTACCCACAAAGGTCTTCCAGTGGGGAGCTGGTTGAGGCAGATAGGCCAGGACGGTTGCTGTCAGATTTGCCAGGCGGATGAGGAGTCACCAAAACACTGCCTGTGGAGCTGCATGCGCGCCCAGGAAGTGTGGAGGGGGACTTTCGGGCTTCTTACTCGTGCAGCACCAGAGCTAGGAGTGATCACTTGGGGCGCGTTCTGTTGGTGCAGCACCGCACCTGGTCTTCATCACTTGTTCGAGGCATGCCAGCAGGACCCCACTTTCCTTATCACACAGGGGACGTGGGGGCCGCTCGAGGGTATCCCACAGCACCTAGCAGAGGCTGATACAGGAGTTCGGGAGAGGCAGCCAGTCTGGGAGATTATCAGCAGCATTACAGGATGGCACATCTGGACCTCGCGCTGCGCGCAGATCCTCGGTGGCACCTCCTTATCGACTGCCCAGATCATGGCGGAGATTTGGAGTGAGATTATTCATACCCTCAGAGGCCAGTGGGACCAGATTCAGGGAGACTCCCGGGCTGGTCAGGAGAAGCGGAGACGCTTCCTCCAGGCTTGGGATTCACAGAGCCTCTTCTTCGAGCAGACTACGCAGGGCCTTCGGTGGCACTACTCACCACCCCGATGGCTGTTCATTCACACTCAGCATATTCCTCCTTGAGAGTATGATTTATTACGCTACCTTTTGGGCTGCGTCCGGTTTGTGAACGCAGCCCGTCAGCTATAAGCTGACCTCTTGTATCTTGTTCTCGAAGTAATATAATTAGAACTGTTTTTTCGGAAAAAAAAAAAAAGAGTAGAGGCCTGTGCCCCACCATTATTTGATGTCTCCAATGTGAATCCTCCAACCATCAATAGGTTAGCCTCTAGCTGTGTGATGTTCGTTCCACTTGCAACCAGCCATTTTGAGTGTATGGGGCTAATGCTCCGATCTGAACTCCTAAGTGTGTCAAATCGCTGCTACAAACCACATGAACTGTGCATGAATTTCATTGGGGTGTGCCCTTGTTGCATAGAAGGAAGGTGCAACTACATTATTTGATGAGCTCCCAATACATGTGTTGCATCTCTTCCCATCCACCCACCCATGCACTTCACATGGCTTCTCATCTGGGTCCTCCTTAGTGCCCAAAATGTCTTGTGCATAATCATTGTCCCTTGTGTAGGATCCACCTCCCCTTCTAATTGTATTTGCTTGGCGCAGCCCTTTATTCTTTGACTGATAGTGTGCACAACAAACTTTGGTCTGTGGATGATTCATCTCTCTATGATGAGCATGTGAATTCCTCCCTCTATCTGAGCCTGCGGTAAGAAAATTTTCTCTCTATGAGCATGTGGTAGGGAATTTCTCTAACAACATTTGGTTTCTGTTTACGTCGTGTCATCTCCCTATCCCCCTCTAGCATGGATGGAACTCTAAACATTGGAGTTCTAGACACAGCATGTTGCAGTGTTCGTGCTACCTGTGCAGGTGTTGGTGCCTCACATGCCTCTCACCTCCTGTTGAAATCCTCCAAGGAAGGTCCTTCTCCAATATGTTTTCCTCTACTGTAAGCATATTGCTTTCCATTTTGGAGCACTGCATTTTCCATGTCTGAGACGGAGGTGTCATATAAAGATATATGACTTCGAAATCCCTCCCTTGCTAGCCAACTTCCGTGCTTTGACTTTGCCATGTTTGTATGTGGGGTGTTCACCTTATCCTCGCTCCTAAGGAAAATCCCTCCCATATGGATGCGCACAAGATGATTGCTTACTGCTTTCATATTGTTTTCCTGTGCTACCCACACTTCCCACCAGCTCAACCATGAGTCCATTGCAAGGATGTCACTGTCTCGCACTGGACCTACCCTCCACCATTGTCTAATCAAGTGTCTTTGCAATAATTCTTCTTCCTTTGTGGTGGTTGTCCTCTACCTCTCACAAATTTCTTTGTGCTCTTGTTGATCTATTTGCCTCACGTACTTGACGATGTGTAGTTGTAAGCTTTGCTCCCAATGGAAAAGGAAATACCGCTCCCTACCTTCTTGAAGTATGCCCGATTATGCCTCCCTGATGCCTTGTAACATGGGCACATCAACCTTTGGCACTCAAGAACACCCAGACAATAGATTATGCACACAACCCCTACAAATTTTGTATTGCTTGTGTGTGCTTTTGTCCAAAGGTGCCCATCATACTTGTGCTCCATTGGCATCCATTGGGCCAACTTTCCAAATGTTGGTGGAAACTCAAAGACGATGTCTCCATTGTACATCATTGGAAGCTCCACAACTCTTTTTATCCGATGTGATTATTGCAAGAGCCTTGTCAATGTGTTTGATTGCTTCGTGGCCAACAAAATAATTGTTAGGCTCCTTTGCGATCTCTCCATTAGACTATGTTCAGGGCCATTAAGATTGATTGGCTCCATGGGAGTGCCCAATGGGTTGTGAATTCCTCGTTTGCACCAAGGGAACCCCTAGCACTAGTGCTTGAAGATTGGAATCTTACTGTGTTCAACTTGGAAGGAACATTGCAATGAACCTGTCATCATCTCCATAGGCAACCATTACATAACATCCTTGACACCCAAACATTGTTGCAACAAGATGTGTTAGGCTTTGAGAAGTTGCAAGCAGCCTTGAAAGCTGGATCTTCCTTCGAAGCAGATGCTTGCTTTTTTGGAGACAAAGTCCCACTATTAATGCCTATTGTGAACTCATGGGCACTCCCATATGCATCCTTTTCACTATGTGATGGCCTGCATTTTATAGAGTAAGCAATCTCAGATACATTCAACAATGTACCTTACTAGAATGTTGAAATGATCTACTTAAGATGAAAGGGAGAATAGAGAACAACGTACGGAGGCACATGGACATTACCTTGTACTACTACAATGAAATACTCTCTTCAAGAATGTAAGAATCCCTACCTTCCACATCACGGTATAGGGTTACCTTCACCGTGCATTGATTTGGCCCATTGCCTTGCACCGCCACCAATGTTGTGAATGTGGCTTCTGCTCCTACTAATTTTTGCAAGTATGAATTACTCACAATGGCTTTCCCATTGTCTAGAGAGACAACAAAGAGGATCTAGTTCGAGAGCACAACATTATAGTGGCGGCCATGATGCAAATTGAGAAAGAGAAAGATGGAGGGATGAGTCAAAATGTTACTTGGAATAGGACCCAAGTGGAGGACAAAACATATTGAGATAGAGAAGAGGGAAGGAGGGACAAGTAACTACTAACAACAGAGAGGGAGGGACAGACAAAAAAGGAAAGTGATGGAGAAGGGAGGGAGGGACAAGAAAGGAGAGGAGAGGAGACGAAAGGAGAGGCAAGGGAGGGATGCACAAAAAAGGAGAGGAGAAGAGAGGAAAGGAGATGAGAGAGAGGGAGGAAGGGACAAAAAAAGGAGAGGAGAGGAGAGGAAGGGAGAGGAGAGGGAGGGAGGGACAAGAAATCTTGGGCGGTATACTGAATTTGTGTTTTTCCTTGCGCATTTCTAAGATGTAGTGGTCTCAACAAACAAAGCATTCTTAACATCTTGACCTCGAATTACATTTACAAAGATATTAAATATACAACTAAGTAACATTTCCTACTAATGCTAGTAGCATCATATGCATGGACAACTTCTGATGGGTCCACATGCATGATGAATCCAACCTAAATTGCAGCATCTCAAAAGTATCATTTCCATTGGTGGATATGCATCAAATGGTCGAAACCTAATTTTGCACCAAGTGTCATGCACATAGGTTCGATAACGGATTGGAGGCGTGTTATTCAAATGCACACATACTTGATGATAACGATACTTTGTACGTTTGTTAATCCCACCTACATTGCAGAACGTACATTGAAGAACGATTTTGCACCAAGTGTTACGCACACACGTTCAAAAACATATTAGAGGTGTGTTATTCAAACATGCACATACTTGATGAGAATGATACTTTGTACGTGTGTCAATCCCACCTACATTGAAGAACGTACAAAGTATCATGCCCTTCAGATATGCTTTGGATGGTCAAAGTGGCCAAAAACCCTATTTTTCACCAAGTGTTATGCAATACATTCAAAAAATAGTATCTGTGTTATGGAACGCACACATATTGATGGCATGATAATTTGCACATGGGTCAATCCCACCTACATTGAGGTGCATGAAAAGCATCATTCCCATCAGATATGCTTTCGATGGTCGAAGTCGCAACAAATCCTATTTTTTACCAAGTGTTATGTACAACCATCAAAAACACGCTCTAAGATGTGTTATTTGAATGTGCACATGCACGATGGCCACGATACTTTGCACACACTTGAATACCACTATTTTGAGGAAAGTGAAAATTATGGTTCCCATCATATATGCTTTGCATGGTCAACATCACCACAAACTCCGTTTTTCTCACCAAGTGTTATGCAAAATTGTCAAAAAATAGTATTTGAGGTGAACATGCACATACCTGATGAGCACGATAGTTTGTAGGTATGTCAATCTAGTGTATGTTAAGGTTAATGCAAAATAGTGTGCACATCAAATATGCTTTCGATAGTTGAAGTCGTCGTTTTCCACCAAGTGTGATGCACACCATCAAAAAACATGCTTTGAGGTGTGTTGTTCGAATGCGCACATATGGGATGGGCATGCTACTTTGCACACGCATGAATACCACCTACATTGGGGTGCATGCAAAGTACTCTTTCCAACAAATAGACTTCGTATGGTGGCAATTGCCACAAATCCTATTTTTCACCAAGTGTTATGCACAACCGTAAAAAATATGCTCTAAGGTGTGTTATTCAAACACACACATACCTGATTGGCATGATACTTTGTATCTGCATAAATTCCAACTATTTTGAGTTATGTATAGTTGGGATATACACTTCGTGCCCATTGGATATGCTTTGAATGATTAAAGTTGCCACAAACCCCATTTTTTAGCAAGTGTTATGCACAACCGTTAAAAAATAGTATCTGAGGTATGTTATTTGAATGCGCACATACCCAATGGGAATCATATTTTGCACACAGTTTAATACCACCTACATTGAGGTGTGTCCAAAGTATTGTGCCCATCCGATATGCTTTAATTGGGATTCATGTGTGTGCAGTTGGGATATACACTTCGTGTGTGCAAAGTATTGTGCCCATCTGATATGCTTAAGTTGGGATTCATGTGTGTGCAATTGGGATATACACATCGTGCCCATTGGATATGCTTTGTATAGTTGAAGTCACCATAGTCGAAGTCACCACAAAGCCCATTTTTCACCAAGTGTTATGCAGCACAATTGTCAAAAAATAGAATCTGAGGGGTGTGATTCGAATGCACACATACCCAATGGAAATGATAATGTGCACACAATGCAATCCCACCTACATTAAGGTGTGTGCAAAGTACTATGCCCATCTGATATGCTTCAAATGGGCAAAGTAGCCAAAACTCCATTTCTCCCCAATTGTTTTGCACACCCATCCAAAAACACTCTTTGTGGTGTGTTATTTGAATTTGTACATACTTGATAGGAATGATAGTTTGCACATGTGTCAATCCAACTTGTTTTGAGGTGTGTGCAAAGTATCATGCCCATTGGATATGATTTGGAGTGTCAAAGTCACCACAAACCCCATTTTTCATCAAGTGTTATGCACAACCATCAGAAATTAGTATTTGAGGTGTGTTATTCAAGCACACAAATCTCTCATGGGAACGATAATATGCACATGTGCGACTCTGACCTATGTTGGAGCGTGTGAAAAGTATTGTACCCAAAGGATATGCTTTGGATGGTCGAAGTCGCCACAAACCCCATTTTTCACTAAGTGTTATGCACAACTATCAAAAATAGTATCTGAGGTACGTTATTCGAACGTGCACATACCCGATGGGAACTATACTTTGCAAATGTGTGATCCCCACCTATGTTAATGGGTATGCAAGGTATCTTGCATATGGATATGCTTTGTATGATCGAAGTCGCCACAAATTTGGTTTTGAACCAGCTGTTATGCAAAATCGTCAAAAAACACGCTTTGAGATGTGTTATTTGAAGGCGCACATACTCTATGGGTAGGATACTTTGCACATGCATGAATCCCACCTATATTGAGATAGATTTAAAGTATCATGCCCATTGGATGTGCTTTGGATGATCGAAGTCGCCACAAATACCGTTTGCCACCAACTGTTATGCACAACCGTTAAAAAATAGTATCTAAGGTGTGTTATTCGAACACGCACATACCCAATGGGAATGATACTTTGCATGCACATTAATCCCTCCTATGTTATGGACCATGCAGAGTATCGTGTGCATTGGATATGCTTTGGATGGTCAAAGTCACCATAAATCCCATTTTCCACCAATTGCACACCATGAAAAAACACACTCTGAAGCATATTATTCGAGTGCACACACATACAATCGGCACAATACTTTGCACACACATGAATCTCATCTACATTGAGGTGTGTGAAAATTATCATGCCCAGCATAGACGCTTCATATGGTCGAAGTTTTCACAAATCCCATTTCTCACCAAGTGTTACGCATAACCGTCAAGAAACACACTCTGAGGTGTGTTATTCAAATGCACACATACCGGATGGAAACTATACTTCATACACACATTAATCGCACCTATGTTGTAGCATGTGAAAAGTATCATGCCCATCAGGATATGCTCAGGATGGTCAATGTTGCTAGAAATTCCTTTTTTTAACCAAGTGTTATCCACAATAGTTAAGAAATAGTATCTGAGGTGTGTTATTTGAATGCGCACATACCCGATGGGAATTAGCTTTGCACATGCATTAATCCCACTTATATTGGGGCATGCGAAAAGTATTGTGCCCATCGGATATGCTTTAGATGTCTGAAGTGTTATGCATAACCATAGAAAAATAGTATCTAAGGTGCATGCAGAGTGTCGTGCACATTGGATATGCTTTGGATGTTTGACATTGCCATAAACCCCATTTTGCACCATGTGTTATGCACACCCATCAAAAAACATATGTGAGGTGTGTTATTCGAACATGTTGAAGATATGCTTTGGATGGTCGAAGTTGCCACAAATCCTATTTTGCACCAAGTGTTATGTACAACCGTCAAACAATAGTATTTGAGGTGTGTTCTTCAAATGTGCACATACCTGATGGGAATGATACTCTGTACATGTGTCAATACCACGTATTTTGAGGTGTGTGAAAAGTATCATGCCCATTGGATATGCTCTGAATAGTTGAAGTCACCACGAACCTCGTTTTTCACCAAGTGTTATACACAACCACCATTTAAAAATAGTATCTTAGGTGTGTTATTCGAATGCACACATACTCGATGGAAGCATACTTTGCACACTCGCGAATCCCACCTACATTGGTGTGTGCGCAAAGTGTCATGTGAATCGGATATGCTTTGGATGGTCGAAGTCACCATAAATCCCGTTTTTCATCGTGTTATGCAAAACCGTCAAAAATGCGCTTTGAGGTCTATTATTCGGACGGACACACACCCGATGGTTATGATACTTTTCATGTGCATCAATCTAACCTATGTTGAGGCAAGTGGAAAGTATCGTGTCCATCAGATATGCTTTGGATCATCGTAATTGCCATAAAGCCTATTTTGCATCAAGTATTATGCACACCGATCAAAAAACATATGTGAGATCCATTATTTGAATGCGCACATACTTGATGGGAATTATAATTTTAACATGCATCCATCCCACCTATATTGAAGCACGTGCAAAGTATCATGCACATTGGATATTCTTTGGGTGGTCGAAGTCGCCACAATCCCCATTCTTCACCAAGTGTTATGCACAGCGGTAAAAAAACAGTATATGAGGCATGTCATTCGAATGCATACATATCCGATGGGAATGATAATTTGCACACACATTAGTACCACCTATATTAAGGTTAGCACAAAGTATCATGTGCATCAGATATGCTTTGGATGGTCGAAGTCACCATTAATCCCATTTGCCACCAAGTGTTATGCACACCATCAAAAAACACACTCTGAGGTGTGTTATTCGAATGTGCGCATACCCCAATGGGAATGATACTTCGCACACCCATGAATACCATCTATGTTGGGATATGTGAAAGGTAGTGTGCCCATCAGATATTCTTTGGATGATCGAAGTCGCCACAAATCCTATTTTAACCAAGATTTATGCACAATGGTAAAAAACTACACTCTGAGGTGTGTTATTTGAACACACACACACACACTCGATCAGCATGATATTTTGCATGTGCATCAATACCACCTGTTTTGAGACTCGTGCAACGTATCGTGACCATCGTATATGATTTGGATGGTCAAAGTAACCACAAATCCCATTTTTCACCAAGTGTTATGCATAACCATAAAAAAAGAGTATCTGGGGTGTGTTATCCGAACACGCACATAACCAATAGGAGTGATACTTTGCACACATGTGAATCCCAGTCTATGTTAGGATGCATGCAAAGGTACGTGCCCATCATATATGCTTTGGATGGTTGAAGTCGCCAAAAATCCCATTTTTCACCAGGTGTTATGTACAACTATGAAAAACATGCTCTGAGGTGTGTTATATGAATGTGCACATACCCAATGAGCATGATAATTTTCATGCACATGAATCCCACCTATTTTAAAACATATCCACATTATCATGCCCATTAGATATGCTTTGGATGATTGAAGTTGCCACAAACTCCATTTCTCACCAAGTGTTATGCACAACCGTAAAAAAATAGTATCTCGGGTATGTTATTCGAATGTGCCCACACCGGATGGACAGTTTAATTTGCACGCAAATAAAAACCACCTATTTTAAGGTATGTACAAATTGTCTTGCACATTGGATATGCCTTGGATGGTTGAAGTCGCCATAAACCCCGTTTTCCACCAAGTGTTATGCACACCATTAAGAAACATGCTCTGAGGTGTGTTATTCCAATGCAAACATACCCGATGGGCACGATACTTTGCACACACATGAATAACACCTACACTGGTATATGTGCAAATTATCATGCCCATCGGATATGATTTGGATGGTTGAAGTCACGACAAATCCTATTTTTCACGTCAACCGTCAAAAAATAGTCTCTTAGGTGTGTTATTGGAATGCACACATAGCCGATGGGAATGATATTTTGCATGCACATCAATGTCACATAAATTGAGAGTATATTTAGATGCATACAAAGTATCATGACCATACGATATGCTTTGGATGGTCAAAGTTGCCACAAATCTCATTTTCTCTCCAAGTGTTATGCACATTGGTCAATAAACACACTTTGAGGTGTGTTATCCGAACATGCACATACTCGATGGGATCAATTCTTCTCACACGTTTCAATACAACCCATTTTGAGGTTTGCACAAGGTAGCGTTCCCATCAGATATTCTTTGGATCGTCAAAATCACGACAAACACTGTTTTTCACCAAGTGTTATCCACAACTATCAAAAAATAGTATATGAGGTGTGTTATTCGAATGCACACATACTTGATGGGAATGATACTTCACATAGGCATGAATACCACCTATTTTTGAATGAATGAAAATTATCATGCCCATCGGATATTCTTTGAATGGTCGAAGTCACCACAAATCCCATTTTTCACAAAGTTTCAAGCACAACCATCAAAACACACACTCTGAGGTGTGTTATCCGAACGTGCACATACCCGATGGGAAACATTCTTTGCATACATATGAATTCCACCTATGTTGAGGTGTGTGCAAAGTATTATGCCCAACAGATAAGATTTGGATGGTCAAAGCCGCCACAAATCCCGTTTTTCATCAAATGTTGTGCACAACTGTAAAAAATACACTATGAGGTGTGTTGTTCGAATGCACACATACCCTATAGCAATTTTAATTTTCTATCAAATCAATCCCACCTACATTGAGGTGCGTGCAAAGTATCATGCCCATCTGATATGATTTGGATGGTTGAAGTCGTTACCAATCCCGTTTCTCCCCAAGTGTTATCTAAACTTGTAAAAAAACATGCTCTGAGGTGTGTTGTTTGAACGCGCACATAACCGATGGGAATAATGCTTTTCACACACATCAATACAACCTATTTTCAGGTGCATTAAAAGTATCATGCCCCCATCACATATGCTTTGGATGGTCTAAGTCACCACAAACCCCATTTTTCACCAAGTGTTGTGCACAACCATCAAATGATAGTATTTGAGAGGTGTTATTCAAACGTGCAATTATCCAATGGGCATGATACTTTTCCTACACATCAATACCACCTAAGTTGAGGTTTGTGCAAAGTATCATGCCCATTGGATGGCCAAAGCTGCCACAAACCCTTTTTTCACCAAGTGTTATGCACAACCATGAAAAAATAGTATATGAGATGTGTCATTCGAATGCACACATACCTGATGGGCACGATCCTTGGCATGCACATCACTACCACCTATTATAAGGCACATGAAAAGTATCATGCGCATCGGATATGCTTTGGATGGTCAAAATCGCCACAAACACCATTTTCCATCAAGTGTTATGCACACCGTCAAAAAACATGCTATGAGGTGTGTCATTCGAACGTGCACATGTCCGATGGGCATGATAATTTGCAAAATCATGAATCCCACCTATGGTGGGTTGCATACAAATTATTGTGCCCACCTGATATGCTTTGGATGGTCGAAGTCACCACAAATTCCATTTTTCATTCACAGCCATCAAAAATACACTCTGGGGTGTGTTATTCGAACTCGCACATACTCGATGGGACAATATTTTGCATGCACATAAATACCATCTATGTTGAGGTGTGTGCAAAGTATCATGCCTGTCGGATATGCTTTGGATAGTCTAAGTCACCCCACAAACCCCATTTTTCACCAAGTGTTATGCACAACTGTTAAAAAATAGTATCTAAGGTGTGTTATTCAAACTTGCACATACCCGATGGGAACCATACTTTGTACGCATGGAAATCCCACCTACATGGATGCGTGTGCAAATTATCATGCCCGTCCAATATGGTTTGGATGGTAGAAGTCGCTACAGACCCCGTTTCTTACGAAGTCACATGTCAAAAAACACGCTCTGAGGTGTGTTATTTGAACGCGCACATACCCGATGGGAGAGATAGTTTGTATACGCATCATTCCTACTTATGCTGAATCACATGGAAAAGTATGGTGCCCATAGAATATGCTTTGGATGGTTGAAGTTGCTATAAATCCCATTTTTCACCAAGTGTTATGTACAACCCCGTGTACTTTCAAAGTAAGCATCTCAAGGCCTATAATGTGACTTCTCCATCCCTTGGGCACTCCAAACATTCAATGAACCATATTTTTGAATGAACCATGGACCGCGAGCATTAAGAGTTTGCTGCATCCATACGAAAGTTACATGAGGTAAAAACTAAAGAAATAAATTTAATTGTAATTAAATTTTTTTTTAAAGTGAAGACTAAACATACCATGTAATGAGTAATGTGTGATTCACACTAGCCATCCATCATGGCTTCAATGAACTCTTTCATGACAATTTTATATAGCTACACATCCTCATCATTTTTGGAAGTCTTTATAAATATCTTTACCATGTTATCCAATGCTTTCAAAACATGTACTCTCAAGGTTCTCACATGAGGGTCAACTTCCAAATTAGTGCTGCACTCACACAAATCTTTCCAATAATTTCAATGCATATTTGATCATTTTATTCCATGATTCGACAAAAACCTTCTTGCCTTTGAGCCCCCCATGGACACTTTATTTTTAAGATTTCCTAATTTTCTAGAGACTTGTAGGGTGGTAGCAAGCTAAGGGTGTCCACTTCCGGACCACTTTCGGGTGAGTGTGACACCCGCACGAGTGAAAATACAAAGGTTTTGCTTCGGTCTCCAATACCTCGATCGAGGTATTAGCTCCAATGAAAATCACACACGAGGACAACCGAGCCAAGCCAATACCTCGATCGAGGTACTAGGTTTTTTTCACCGGATCGAGCCTCTACCTCGATCGAGGTTTGCTGGCAAGCCACCTATACATGCCACATCTACCTCGTTCGAGGTATCCTGGCAATCTAGCTCAACCTCGATCGAGGTAAGGTGGCATGTCCAGCATACCTCGATCGAGGTATGTGCCATCCGACAGGGTAGCCGACAGGGCAGATGACATACCTCGATCGAGGTATGGTGGACCGATGACTTGGCATCCGGCTGCTGTCGACATACCTCGATCGAGGTATCGTGGCATGTTAATACCTCCATCGACGTGGATGTACCGAGATGTATGGGCATGTCACAATACCTCGATTGAGGTATCGTGGCATGTCGATACCTCCATCGACGTGGATGTACCGAGATGTATGGGCATGTCACAATACCTCGATCGAGGTATCGTGGCATGTCCAGCATACCTCGATCGAGGTAGATGTACCGAGATGTATGGGCATGTCACAATACCTCGATCGAGGTATCGTGGCATGCATGCAGAATACCTCGATCGAGGTAGCTAAACCCTAATTTTTCTTATAAAAGGAGAGCGACCCCCCTCATTCCGCATACCTCAATCGAGCTTCTCCTCATCCATCGATTTCGGATTTGCAGGACGTCGACAGAATTGCGCGAGCGACGGAGAGCCACCAACGGACATCGACGGAGATGGACGGAGCCGGAGCGGGAGAGTCCAGGTAGGGTTTTTTTTATGTAGCATTTTCTTTTTGGTAAAATTTAATTAAATTTTAGTTTATAAGAAAAATTATAAAAATTTTCTAAATTTCAAATGCATTTTAACGTTTTTTTGAAATTTATGAATAACGACATTTTTTATTTAAAATGTGAAAATGGAAAAAAAAAAATTTAAATAGAGCTATTTTTATCAAATAAAAAAACGTTCATAGGAATAATTATAAAATATTTATAAATTTGAAATGAATTTGTAAATTTTTTTAAAATTTTTAAATTACGACATTTATAATTTAAAATGTGAAATAAAAAACGTTTAATGAGGCATTTTTTATTCAAAATGTGAAAATGTAAAAATTCTATTTTTTTAATGTAGTATTTTCTTTTTGGTAAAATTTAATTAAATTTTAGTTTATAAGAAAAATTATAAAAAATTTCTAAATTTCAAATGCATTTTAATGTTTTTTTAAAATTTATGAATTACGACATTTTTTATTTAAAATGTGAAAATGAAAAAAAAAAAAAATTTAATAGAGCTATTTTTATTAAATAAAAAAACGCTCATAGGAATAATTATAAAATATTTATAAATTTGAAATGCATTTGTAAAATTTTTTTAAAATTTTAAATTACGACATTTATAATTTAAAATGTGAAAATTTTAAATTTAAAAAACGTTTAATGAGGCATTTTTTATTCAAAATGTGAAAATGTAAAAATTCTGTTTTTTAAAATCATCTTTGAAAAAAAAGAGATTAAAGTTATTTTTTTAATTAGAGCTATTTTTAATTAAATTAAAAAACATTTAAATTTTAGTTCACAGGAATAATTATAAAATATTTTTAAATTTAAAATGCATTTAAAAGTTTTTTTTAAATTTTTGAATTACGACATTTTTAATTCAAAATGTGAAAATGTAAAAATTATGTTTTTTAAAATCATCTTTGAAAAAAAAGTGATTTAAGTTATTTTAAAAAAAAACGTTTAAATTTTAGTTCATAGGAATAATTATAAAATATTTCAAATTTCAAATGCATTTTAAATTTTTATTTAAAATGTGAAAATGTAAAAATTAGGTTTTTAAAAATCATCTTTGGAAAAAAAGAGATTAAAGTTATTTTTTTAAATTAGAGCTATTTTTATTTCAAAGGAGGCGAGGGAGGCAGAGATGGCAGCAGTGGCGCATGCAGCATGCCCTCCTCTTCATCAGGATGAGGCTGGCCCATCTCATGTAGGTGATGAGGCTGGCCCATCTGAGCCGGCTTTGCCTGAGGGCACACAGCGGACGGTTGGGTAGCGGGTCATACAGGAGCCACATCAGCGTTCCACTAGAGGATCATATATAGAGCTATCAGATTCGGATTCAGATTGATTGTTTAGGCTTCACACGTTTCTTGTATAGGGATGCACTTCTGCAACATGATGATGATGATGTACAGATTCATTTTGGTACTTTCATGATATTGTTCCCACTTTTATGATGTATGAGCATTTTCGTACTTTCATGATGTTCTTCACACTTTGTTTATCTCAGTTTATCTCAGTTTATAGTTTGTTTAAATGTAACATAAACATTTAAAATTAGGAGTATGATTTTGAATTTCGAATATCTCAATTCACACATCTAATACATAAGGTATTTAAAAAAGAATGCCATGTGAAGTAATTGTAAACATTAAGCATTGAAAAAGTGTTCAAGTTCTAACTTTATCATTTATATCAATGCTTGCAATTATTACACTAAACCTAAGAGCCGTGCGAAGTTTCATCCCCATGTGCATATTTAAAATTAAGAGTATGATTTTGAATTTCAAATATCTCAATTCACACATCTAATACATAATGTATTTTAAAAATAATGCCGTGTGTTGTAATTGTAAACATTAAGCATTGAAAAGGTGCTTGCAAAAATGTATGCATTATACCTTCCACATGGCGCAAACCAGATCAGTTGGAGACCAAATCTTGCGTGGATGTACGTCTAGGGTAGCCTAAGAGGCATGTGAAGTTTCGTCCCCAACAGGGTTTAGGATTTAGGGTTCATGGTTTAGGGTTTAGGGTTTAGGATTTAGTCGTGCTAGTAGGGATTGCTTCTACGTGGCACAAACCAAATCAGTTGGAGACCAAATCTTGCGTGGATGTACGTCCAGGGTAGCCTAAGAGGCGTGTGAAGTTTTGTCCCCAACAGGGTTTAGGGTTTAGGGTTTAGGGTTTAGGGTTTAGTCTGCTAGTAGGGATTGCTTCTACGTGGCGCAAACCAAATCAGTTGGAGACCAAATCTTGCGTGGATGTACGTCTAGGCTAGCCTACGAGGCATGTGAAGTTTCGTCCCCAACAGGGTTTAGGATTTAGGGTTCAGGGTTTAGGGTTTAGGGTTTAGTCGTCCTAGTAGGGATTATAAAAATGTACTCATTTGTCCTTCCACGTGGCGCATACCAAATCAGTTGGAGACCAAATCTTGCGTGGATGTACGTCTAGGGTAGCCTAAGAGGCGTGTGAAGTTTCGTCCCCAACAGATAAGTCCACGTGCGTATTTCATTAGTACGTGCGCCATTTTTCATACGTAGTCGTGCTAGTAGGGATTGTAAAAATGTATGCAGCTGTCCTTCCACGTGGTGCATACCAAATCAGTTGGAGACCAAATCTTGCATGGATGTACGTCTATGGCAACCTAAGAGCTGGGAAAAGTTTAATCTCTAACAGATAAGTCCACATGCATATTTCGTTAGTACGTGCGCCATTTTTCACACGTAGTCGTGCTAGTAGGGATTGTAAAAATGTACACTAAACCTAAGAGCCGTGCGAAGTTTCATCCCCATGTGCGTATTTAAAATTAAGAGTATGATTTTGAATTTCAAATATCTCAATTCACACATCTAATACATAATGTATTTTAAAAATAATGCCGTGTGTCATAATTGTAAACATTAAGCATTGAAAAGGTGCTTGCAAAAATGTATGCATTATACCTTCCACATGGCGCAAACCAGATCAGTTGGAGACCAAATCTTGCGTGGATGTACGTCTAGGGTAGCCTAAGAGGCGTGTGAAGTTTCGTCCCCAACAGGTTTTAGGATTTAGGGTTCAGGGTTTAGGGTTTAGGGTTTAGTCGTGCTAGTAGGGATTACTTCTATGTGGCGCAAACCAAATCAGTTGGAGACCAAATCTTGCATGGATGTATGTCTAGGGTAGCCTAAGAGGCATGTGGAATTTCGTCCCCAACAAGGTTTAGGATTTAGGGTTCAGGGTTTAGGGTTTAGGGTTTAGGGTTTAGTCGTGCTAGTAGGGATTGCTTCAACGTGGCGCAAACCAAATCAGTTGGAGACCAAATCTTGCATGGATGTACGTCTAGGGTAGCCTAAGAGGCGTGTGAAGTTTCGTCCCCAACAGGGTTTAGGATTTAGGGTTTAGGGTTTAGGGTTTAGGGTTCAGGGTTTAGTCGTGCTAGTAGGGATTGCTTCTACATGGCGCAAACCAAATCAGTTGGAGACCAAATCTTGCATGGATGTACGTCTAGGGTAGCCTAAGAGGCATGTGAAGTTTCGTCCCCAAGAGGGTTTAGGATCTAGGGTTTAGGGTTTAGGGTTTAGGGTTTAGTCTTGCTAGTAGGGATTGTAAAAATGTATGCATTTGTCCTTCCACATGGCGCATACCAAATCAGTTGGTGACCAAATCTTGCGTGGATGTATGTCTAGGGTAGCCTAAGAGGCGTGTGAAGTTTCGTCCCCAACAGATAAGTCCACGTGCGTATTTCATTAGTACGTGCGCCATTTTTCATACGTAGTCGTGCTAGTAGGGATTGTAAAAATGTATGCAGCTGTCCTTTCACATGGCGCATACCAAATCAGTTGGAGACCAAATCTTGCGTGAATGTACGTCTACAACAGCCTAAGAGCCGTGCAAAGTTTAATCTCTAATAGACAAGTCCACATGCATATTTTGTTAGTACGTGTGCCATTTTTTACATGTAGTCATGCTACTAGGGATTGCAAAAATGTACACCAAACCTAAGAGCCGTGCGAAGTTTCATCCCCATGTGCATATTTAAAATTAAGAGTATGATTTTGAATTTCAAATATCTCAATTCACACATCTAATACATAATGTATTTTAAAAATAATGTCGTGTGTCGTAATTGTAAACATTAAGCATTGAAAAGGTGCTTGCAAAAATGTATGCATTATACCTTCCACGTGGCGCAAACTAGATCAGTTGGAGACCAAATCTTGCGTGGATGTACGTCTAGGGTAGCCTAACAGGCGTGTGAAGTTTCGTCCCCAACAGGGTTTAGGATTTAGGGTTCAGGGTTTAGGGTTTAGGGTTTAGTCGTGCTAGTAGGGATTGCTTCTACGTGGCACAAACCAAATCAGTTAGAGACCAAATCTTGCGTGGATGTATGTCTAGGGTAGCCTAAGAGGCATGTGAAGTTTCGTCCCCAACAGGGTTTAGGATTTAGGGTTTAGGGTTTAGGGTTTAGGGTTTAGTCGTGCTAGTAGGGATTGCTTCTACGTGGCGCAAACCAAATCAGTTGGAGACCAAATCTTGCGTGGATGTACGTCTAGGGTATCCTAAGAGGCGTGTGAAGTTTCATCCCCAACAAGGTTTAGGATTTAGGGTTTAGGGTTTAGGGTTTAGGGTTTAGTCGTGCTAGTAGGGATTGGTTCTACGTGGCACAAACCAAATCAGTTGGAGACCAAATCTTGCGTGGATGTACGTCTAGGGTAGCCTAAGAGGTGTGTGAAGTTTCGTCCCCAACAGGGTTTAGGATTTAGGATTCAGGGTCTAGGGTTTAGTCATCCTAGTAGGGATTGTAAAAATGTACGCATTTGTCCTTCCACGTGGCGCATACCAAATCAGTTGGAGACCAAATCTTGTGTGGATGTACGTCTAGGGTAGCCTAAGAGGCGTGTGAAGTTTCATCCCTAACAGATAAGTCCACGTGTGTATTTCATTAGTATGTGCGCCATTTTTCATACGTAGTCGTGCTAGTAGGGATTGTAAAAATGTATGCAGCTGTCCTTCCACGTGGCGCATACCAAATCAGTTGGAGACCAAATCTTGCGTGGATGTACGTCTACGGTAGCCTAAGAGCCATGCAAAGTTTAATCTCCAACAGATAAGTCCACATGCATATTTTGTTAGTACGTGCGCCATTTTTCACACGTAGTCGTGCTAGTAGGGATTGTAAAAATGTACGCATTTGTCCTTCTACGTGGCGCATACCAAATTAGTTGGAGACCAAATCTTGCATGGATGTATGTCTACGGCAGCCTAAGAGCCATGCAATTTTAATCTCCAACAGATAAGTCCACGTGCATATTTCATTAGTACGTGTGCCATTTTTCACACGTAGTCATGCTAGTAGGGATTGTAAAAATGTATGCATTCGTCCTTCCACGTGGCGCATACCAAATCAGTTGGAGACCAAATCTTGCTTGGATGTACATCTAGGGTAGCCTAAGAGCCGTGTGAAGTTTCATCCCCAACAGATAAGTCCACGTGCATATTTCATTAGTATGTGTGCCATTTTTCATATGTAGTCGTGCTAGTAGGGATTGTAAAAATGTATGCAACTATCCTTCCACGTGGCACATACCAAATCAGTTGGGCACCAAATCTTGCGTGGATGTACGTCTACGGTAGCCTAAGAGCCGTGCAAAGTTTAATCTCCAACAGATAAGTCCACATGCATATTTGGTTAGTACGTGCGCCATTTTTCACACGTAGTCGTGCTAGTAGGGATTGTAAAAATGTACGCATTATACCTTCCATGTGGCGCATACCAAATAAGATGGAGACCAAATCTTGCGTGGATGTATGTCTAGGGTGGCCTAAGAGGCGTGTGAAGTTTCGTCCCCAACAGATAAGTCCACGTGCATATGTCATTAGTATGATTGCCATTTTTCATACGTAGTCTTGCTAGTAGGGATTGTAAAAATGTACGTAGCTGTCCTTCCACGTGGCGCATACCAAATCAGTTGGAGACCAAATCTTGCGTGGATGTATGTCCAGGGTAGCCTAAGAGCCGTGTGAAGTTTCATCCCCAACAGATAAGTCCATGTGCATATTTCATTAGTATGTGTGCCATTTTTCATACGTAGTCACGAGTGCTAGTAGGGATTGTAAAAATGTACGCAGCTATCCACACGCATATTTCGTTAGTACATGCGCGAATTTTCTTAGTCACGTTTTTAAAATGTCCTAAAGCACAAAACAAATTACAACATTACTACTAATAAACAATCTTTTGTTTTACAAACACAACAAATCCCATTGAGAAGACATCGAACATCATGTAAAAAATAGAATCTAATACAATGATGTGTATGAACGTGTATACAGCCATCATAGTGAAATACAAAATATGAGTCCATGAAAATTACAATGGTACGGTCACATAGTGAGCCTATACATATCGAATACAAAAAAGTGTAATCAACTAGTGATACCCAATAAAAATCAATCTGATCAACTGATGATCCCAAAAAATATGATATGTAATGTGCTACTCCTCAGGATCAGCTCTCATGCCAATAGTTGCAAGTATGCTCTCGTGATCCGCCACTGCTAGGTGCCATCGTGGAGTGGACGTCGCCTTGCGAGTGCGAACACGACTCAAAGTAATCTTGATTCCAACAACAAGATGAGAATACATGTATGCCTCCTGATTCACCATGTACTCCTGGAACTCAATATAGCGACCACGCCTCTATATCTGCTGAAAATAGTGGCCACCTACGATCATGCTGTGAGCATTGAAGTGCATCCCATGCCCATCCACTGTATCCTCATTCAGCACACTCTTCAGCATAGAGCATCGCAACAAGTAATAATCCACACCCTCCTCATTGCCCTCCGAAGCAATAACCGCGAAGATATCACCAATACGCAAAATATCTATAAGCTGGTCATAATCTCTAGAGGAACTGAATCCCGCATCCTGATCATCATGTACCTCCTCCCAAGGCTGGAAGGGAGAAAGCACTCACTGTACCCATGGATCGGCCCATGGTATCATGGAGCACCCTCCCCAATCATCATCAATGCATGCAGAGCAAAAACATGCAAACCGTCGAAAAAAGATCGTAGGGTGAGACTCACCTACGCTCCTGATGGAATGGAAATCAAGAGTGCCAGGCACAGAACGACAATCAAAAGGCCTAGACCGATCAAGACTCCCAATGTCCACACACCAAAAATACCGGCTCACCACCCTATCGTCACGTGACTGAAACAAGGAGGTAGCACTAGTGGATAAGTGCTGGCTGCACCACCGCACCACATCATGTGCATCCTTGAAGTGATCGGCACTGTGACGCAACTGGTATCGACGCAAAGCACACTTCATGCAAGCACCTGCACCATCGTGCTCTCCCTTACCGTGCCCTGTCTCGAAGTAGCTCCATGTAATCAGAATGCCTGTCTCACGGTGCCATCTGCAGAACCAATAAAACTGTCTAGCGGATTTGAACTGACCACCGTAACCGTCTGACCAGATCCAGCACCGCTGCCATGTGACACCATGATCCCTCAAGAAACTATCATGCAAAGTGAAGCAATGCTGCACAAAATGGGCATCATGTGATCGATCATCACTAATGTAGAAGTGATACTCTCACACAATGATGCGTGAGTCCATGGTGCTATCAATGCCATCCACATGAGCCTGTGCATGATGATAGCTAATGTGCACAAATATAGCAACCTGCAATATGGCATTGAAAAAAAATATGACTATTGAAATAATTCAATATAATGAGGCGAGGAAAAAATCAATACTCAATCACACGTCACCTGTTCGGAGAAATAATACTCCGATTGGATCTCATGCTGTGGTGCAAAGGTGTAATTCTCCGCAAAGTCCACCACTGAGACAACCACCCCTGTAGGAAATGTCCTCAAACATGCACGAAACTGACGATCCTCCCATTTCGCAGTGTGCGAGTGGCGTATGTAGCGGTATAGCTTCCCTCGAAAACTGTCAATGAATACAACACGTGGTGTCTCCTTCCCCACAAGCTGCAACCTCCTTGACTGTGCACCACCATCTAATGTCAAGGTATAGTACTCATACTGCTGCCAACGAACCATCTGCACATCACAAGTATCTAGTGCAACTCGTGGCACTCTAGCAAAGTCACCACACAAAGTACACGTGCCTTCCACACAATCAAGGGAGTGGAATAAAGCATCACCATCTCGTGTACACAATATGGAATGAATGAAGTCACGAGGCCTAGTAGGAACCACTCCCCTATGACCATCAAGGGAACGGAATACGTCATACATCAATCCAAAATCCACATGGTAGCGACAACAGCATGTGTCACACTCCTGAGAGCATCGCACAAACCATGGCCTGCATCGCTCAAATGACCTCTACCCAATCTTGAACTCCGGGTGTGCCTCTACAAACTGAGTGTACAACTCAGTCTGGGTACACTCCAAAAAACATGCACCATGCTCAATGTACACACTGCGTGACACCCTCTTCCACAATGCCTTCTTGAACACCGGGGATGCTCTGCAATGCTCCTCCCAAAACTATTGTATGAAGGACCTAGTGGAATCATCCAACAATTGATCACTGCGAGGTGCACGACCACTCGAAGCCCAAAGAGCATCAGTCTCACTATCCTCTAGACTCTGCCTCCTAATGATGCCTGCTCGCAATGTGCGCGGTGCAATCTGAAGAAGACGTGAAGCGGTATGCACATGGCCTATCATATGAGGTCTACTAATGGTAGCCACAATAGCACGACGTGCTGCCAAGGCATCACTGGAGTTCCTATGCTTAATAGAAGCATAGAAACATCAAACATTGCTAAGGACCTCGCTAGATACAACCCTATCTCTACGTGCACCAAGACAGCAAGCCTCCTACACTCTACCAAGTCAGGGTGATCAATCAGGGACATGAGAAGAGAAGACTGCGAAGCTGGCGTGAGGTCACAAAAAAAAAACTGCACAATCTTGCTAGTACGACGACGAATAGTGGACTTCGGCAAGTCACGTCGTGAAGCAACACTGCTGCTGCAAGGTGGGGCAAGGGGATCAATGGGAGATGGTAGGGTGGACGGGGGAAGGGAGGCGCCAAGCAGAGCGGGGGGAGGGGGAGGGGGAGGGGGAGGGGGGAGGGTGGAGGGGGAAGAGGTAGAGGTGGAGACCAAAATGTAGGTGGCTAGGGGAAGGGCGGAGGCTAGAGGTAGGGGAGCGGATGAGGATGGGGGGACAATGGAGGTGGGGGTGGGGGTGGAGGTGGGGGTGGAGGTGGGATGTAGAGGTAGAGCTGGAGGTGGATCAGTGGTGGCAGCGCGAGCTCGAGCTCTAGAGGCTCTCTTGCACTCACGAGCCTTCCGCTTGCACTCCTCGTCAATGAGATTTGGGGGGGGGTTCCTACATCTTTCACGTCTACTAGCTCTACGGCTTTGAGAACCCATTCTCAATGAAAGTAGGATGGAAGGTGTGACAAAGTGATGAGGAGGCAAGAATGGCTAAGAATGGGTGAAATGAACCAAAACGTGGTGTCTTATAGAGAGCCTCAACTCATCCACTAGATTGCTCTTAGATTGCTCTTCATTATTATTGGTGGAGAGGTGCTAAGATTGAAACTAATTGGCTAAGTTTTGGTGCTAAGATTGATACTAATTGGCTAAGTTTTGTACCTTCAAATACCTCGATCGAGGTCTGCTATGCCCAGAGCCCCCATCATATACCTCGATCAGACCATATACCTCGATCGAGGTATTCAGTGCATTATGCATGTATAAACCTCGATCGAGGTATCCCTAGGTGTCCTCGGTCATATACCTCGATGGAGGTATTGTATGCCTCACCCAGGTCATATACCTTGATCGAGGTATTGTATGCCTCGCACATCGTCATGTGTATACATCTGGTTGATGTGGCACCATGCATGGTCATGATGTGGTAATATAGTCTCTTCCATGACATTGAAAGGTGATGTGGCATGATGAGTTGGCATTCATGAGGTGGTAGATTGACATGGCAAATTGAGGTGGAGGGATTGGTGATGTGGCAAGGTTGAGGAGGTATGCCAAGGTGGCATTGTGTGATCACATGGCTCATGATGTGGAATGATGAGGTGGCACATGTGGCAGCACGTGTGGCAATGTAAGGTGACATGGCAAGGAGTGATGTCACATCTCCTTGATGAGATGACACCACGTGGTCTAACAACGTGGCATGGTTTTGATGACTCAGCCTTCCACATGGGCAGCATGTAGACTCCAAAGGCTTGCCACTAGGGTCGGTGATGCTCCTAGCCTACCTCACCAAGCCTAATACCAAGCCTACCTTGTCTTGGTATTAGGCTTGGGTGGCCCTTTTTCCCCCACAAAAGGGAGATTTAACTGTTGGAGGCCATATCATACGTTTCCCTTACTCAAATTTAACCACATTTGCTTGAGTGATATCAGCATCCAGAAAACTTTTGAGTGTATCATGCATGATAGAATCCAGTTTTGGGCAGGATTTGTCATAGAAATCCAAAGATAGTCCATTTTGCATAGAGGCATCCGCTCGCAGCAGGGCGAGCAGAAGAAGCAAGCTGAAAGTCCAGCTGCAGTAACATTTTGTTGTAGTCTGATGGAGTTGTTAGCAAAGAGTGCTTTGCAAATATGTCGAAGGACCAGGGTTGATCAGCTTGATCCGAGCTTGCATAGTTTCAGTAAAGCATACTGAAAAGAGGTCGCACGGTCGGAGTCTGTAAGAGATGGGTGCTTAGCGCTGTGGTGAGAGTGCCATAGGCAGAGATTCGATCTTATAGAAGAACATAATTAATAATACACTAGCTATGTAGGTCCCCGACGTCTTTACATGTGAGGCATCAATTGACGTGTGGAAGGCCTCCCCACGAGGTGATATAACTATCACATTCAATAAAGCATGGTGTTTTATCCTTCTCTACCCATCTAAGATAATTTTGTATGCGGTGTTATGTAGTTGTTTGAAAATGCTATGATTTATGTGATCTTTCTCTTCTACGATTTATTCCTTGCCTAACAATGACGTTCACAATGTGTTGTAAGAAGGGGCCTTGAAGCCCAGACCATAGTTAGCAATGCAAATCCATAGAGCTCTCATATCATCGTCATCGACTAGACTCAGTGGATATCCTGACCGCAAAATTGATCTACCAAGAACATATTGTGCATTCTCCAAATCTTGAATTCGGATGCTCTCAATTATCTTGGGTTGCCTAAAATTAGTAGTCGGGTCCAAATCCATCTCTTAGCTAGCCTATGATACCTTAGCCTATGACACCTCATTGTCTTGTCAGCTCCAAATTGAACTCATTATAGTACTACTAAAGTGAATGTGAACTAAAGTGCCGATCAGAGAATGACCTTATTTCGAGCTCAATGACCAAGCAAAGCAAGAGCATAGGTGACTTGCTGAACTTGCAACCTTTCCTTAGAAAAAGAAGGATCGCATTAGACAAATAGCCTGAGCTCCAAATCTATCTCTTAGCTAGCCTATGAAACCTCATTGTCTTCCCGTCAGCTCCAAATTGATCTCATTACAGTGCTACTAAAGTGAATGTGAACTAAAGTGCCGATTAGAGAACAAAAAACTAATAAAAAAACAAACTTTATGAATTTTCCAGGACAAAGTGAATTTATAATCAAAATTGTTCCATGGCTAAGCTATTGATATCCTCCCGGGAGAGTTAGGAGTGTTTCAAGCTGGGTTGGTACTACAGAGGTTGCACGAGTTGCACAATGCTTTTTACTCTTTTTTGGAACTTCACGAGCCATAGGTGCAGATCTATCTTGCATGTTAGTGTCCACACAAGTTGTTTTGGCATGGGAGCCTACAACACTTGCACTTTCTCTCGAAAAAAAACAAATGCAACAATTAGGTTGCAATCATATGAGGTAAAAAGGAAGCAAAGATGGCCTAAGAAAACAAAAGACCTGATACTGAGAAAAAAACATCATAATAAGTACAAAAAACTTGCCTGGCACCTAACTAGAACTTCGGCTGAAGCTTCATGAGAAAGAAGGAGCTGCCCCAAAAATATGGCATGGGAATAGTGTGGGATTGATATTCAACTTGAGATCTTCAGAGCGTGGGAATGCCATCTATCAAAGTAATTTAGATAAACTTGAGTGCAAACATTTTCTAGCTTTATTTAATCATGAAAAATTCTTGATTCTTATTGGTGAATAAACATGCAAATATTGGATGGAGGGTCAAATTTGGAAGTCAAGTGGCCTATTTTAGGGCCCTCCCTTGGCTATAATCTTTACACTATAAACAAGACAATTCCACATCCTCCATGTTATCGAGCTGAGGTCATTCAAGGATCCATCAATGAGGAGGAGAAGTCTGTCTCCATGTGTGCTTGCAGACTCTACTCCACTTATACCTTGACTTTCCCAAATTGATCTTTTGGGATTTTTTCAGAAGATTGCAACTTTTCTATCAAGGTGTGAGCTGCTGCAGTAGCTCTTGGGGCTGCACAACGTTGAATGCTCTTTCTTGAGTCACCAAGCAAGTGACCCCTTATAGAACTTCAAGGTGCTCCCATTGATTTTTGTACATTTCACAATACTTGCATTTCCACTCAATGTAGTCATGAACATTAATGACAAAGTACCATTCTGGACCATGTGACTTAAGTACGTTTCTCCCCATGTGCATGTGGAATACCTGTTTGAGAGGATTGTGACACCCGCATAAATCCTCTCCTCGTATCTTGGTTAACAACCTCATAGGGTGGATCAAGCGTTGGGGTATTGCCCATTTCAGCATTGAGATCCTCTTCTGCAACTCCTTGTTCAATCCCACAAACATTATGAGGCATATGAATACTGGCATGGGCATGACTCGATGCATCCACAGTTTTCCTAGTCACAACTCATCTTAAAGGTTGTGGACAAATATTTCTAGTTTCGGGCATTTCTGATTGTGAATTTGTAGTCGCAATACATGCCTTGTTTTTTATCAAATCATTGCCATCTGATCTCCCCCTTCTCCCCATGCCTTAACTTAAGATTCCTCACTAATATTCGCATTCATTGGCACTCCTGATCGTAGTCCACAAGTTTCCCAAAACGCAACGAATCAGAGTATAGACCACCCTCAAGAGCACACAACAAATGCTCGCATTTACTAGCACCCACGTTTATGGTCTGTGATTCTCTCAAAATGCAAGGAATTGAAGTAGCGAACCATACCCACAAGTATAATGAATGCTGATCAATCACCCTCCCCCACTCAGCCTTACCACTATTTAGATCCAAATCGTGGTTCACTTTCTTTTCCAACTTACCAAAGGGTTTATCAAGATATAAACCACAATCGGATCAAATGACGAGTCTCTATTGCCCGTTCCATCAATACATAGTGTCGAGCTGCATGGGAAACTATGAATGTGCAACCAACAATACCAGCAGTACTTAAGCTACTACCGGCAGTAATATGAAAAAAAATGCTCATAATATAGCATTACTACCGGTTATAATACCGGCAGTAATAGTAACTGTTGGTATTAGTAATATTACCACCAGTAATGTACATATTACAAACAATTATGTGAATAATATTCGCGGTACAGTTTTCCCCGATTTCTCGGTGAACATAATCCTAGTGCATAACACTTGATGAAAAATGAGATTTGTGGCAACAAACAATACAAAGCATATCAGACGGTCACAATACTTTGCACACACCTCAACATAGGTGGGATTCACATGCATACAAAGTACCGTGCTCAATATCGGGTATGTGCACATTTGAATAACACACCTCAAATACTATTTTTTGACGATTGTGCATAACACTTGGTGCAAAACAGGGTTTGTGATGACTTCAACCATCCATACACACAATAAAATAGGTCCCATGCAAAGTATCATTCCCATCAGGTATGTGAGCATTTGAATAACACACCTCAAAGTGTATTATTTGATGGTTGTGCATAACACTTGATGCAAACGAGGTTTGAGGCGACTTCAACCATCCCAAGCATATTTGATGGGCATGATACTTTGCACGTGTGTTAGCATAGGTAGTATTGATGCATGTACAAAGTATTGTGTCCATCGGGTATGTGCACATTTGAATAACACACCTAAGATACTAGTTTTTAACGATTGTGTATAATTGTTGATGAAAAACAGGGTTTGTGGTGACTTTGACCATCCAAATCATATCCAAAGTGCATGATACTTCGCACCGGTCTCAACATAGGTGGTATTGATGTGCATGTAAAGTATCATGCCCATTGGGTATGCGCACGTTTGAATAACACACCTCAAATACTATTTTTTGATAATTGTGCATAAGAAAATGGGATTTGTGGCGACCTCAACCATCCAAATCATATCCGATGTGCACGATACTTTGCACATGCCTCAACATAAATGGGATTGAAGTACGTGTAAAGTATCATTCCTATCAATTATGTGTGTGTTCAAATAACACACCTCAAAGCGTGTTTTTTGATGGCTGTCAGGCATAACACTTGGTGCAAAATAGGGTTTATAGCAACTTCAACCATCCAAAGCATACCCGATATACTTTTCACATGCCTCAACATAGGTGGTATTCATGCACCTACAAAGTACCATGCCCATGGGGTATTTGAGTGTTCAAATAACACACCTTAGAGCATGGTTTTAAACGGTTGTGCATAACAATTGGTATAAAAAGGGGTTCATGGCAACTTAGACCATCCAACACATATCCAATAGGCATGATACTTTTCACATGCCTCAAAATAGGTGTTATTCACATACATGCAAAGTATCATGTCCACGGGTATGTGTGTGTTTGAATGACAAACTCAAAGCATTTTTATTTATGGTTGTGCATAACACGGCAAAAAACAGGATTTGCGATAATGATTCTAACAGACAGATGATTTGAAGCAATGCAGTGATGAGCTGCTACACCTAATCAGAGATGAATTAATGAAAAATGGGATCCAATTTCAAACATTCCATTACAAAGAGCGATCTTTGTGTATTGCATGTCGAGATGCAACTCATTGATAAGTTGCTTTACTTGCACATTGTATATGTATTGAACATGAAATCTAAAGAGAGAGTGGAATCATGTATTGCAAAGGGTTGAAGATTTCTCTCAAGAATGGGTCTACATGGAGGGAATGTAAAGCTATCAAAAGACATACAAGGAAGTAGCAAGCTAAGGGTGTCCACTTTTTGTTCACTCCCCAATCCTTAGGAGGTGGAAAAACAAGCTTTTTAGCACACAAAAATGCAAATCTCACCTACTTCCCTATGGATCTAGTCTTTGAAGTCTTCTGACACAACATCACACTTGCTATTGTGCACACAATCGTACAGTCTGATCAAAAATTCGATGCACACACAAAAAATTTCTTTGTGTCACACGGCATGGTTCCAGGGTGGTCACACGTTTGTCACGAACAGAGAGTGACATATTAAATTCTAAATTTCTCACTCATTTTTAATTAAATGTTATTGAAACTTTGTAAGTGGTCTCTTTGCATTATGTAGAGCTTACCTTGATTTATTGGTAATTTTTTGAATGATTTATCTAATTATAAATAATTATTTATAATAAATAAAGTCATAAAATACATGCATTTTAGTAGCACACCACATTTTTTTAGTATTTTGAATAATTAAGCAAATCCAATTCAGTGGAAGGTTAGTAGGCACATAAGGGTGTGTGGTTGAATCATCAAATCCCAAATCCAACGGTTAGATTTAGGAAGATTGAAGTTTAATTTTTACTTTTACTCCTTAGAGGATCAACAAAGAATATTAAAAATAAATCTGGTAATTCTCAAACATAACCAAACATTTCAAAAATGTCAATATTTTTAGTCCTCTGCATGATGAATAAGAGGAAAAATTCAATGAACGCCATTTAATTAGACTAATTTGATGACGTTTTGATTCATACATAGCCATGGGAGAAACATAAAAGTGATTTCAAAGCAATTTCTAACTTCTACTGCTGCTTTAACAATCCAACCTTTGAATGAATCCAACAAAATGCAAGTAGGCCCAAACAAAAGCAAGTACCCAGATTGCAGATATGGTGTTGTAAAAAATATATAAGGAGTAAGGGAATCAAGGATGTCATCTAATGAGGTCAAGGGGTACTCATCACAAACTATGGCCATATTTAAGGGTAAAAAAATAACACAAAACTTCTATCCTTCATCGTCTTTCTTAAATAAGTTTGGTTCACATACCCATGGGCTATTGGAAGGACATGTAATATTACCTTGAAGCATTGAATTGACATGATACTTGAAAACTTGTATACCTTTCAAAGAATGTTGGTGCTAAGTGGCTCCTAAGCGGTTGCAACTAGTCATGAATGACTTATGAGAATTTTGTGGAAAATGCCTATAGTTGTGATCATTGATGTGGCACTGGCGAATGCACTTGGAAAATTTGCCTACTACTTGATGAAAGAGGTATTCTTGAACAACCGTAGAGGCACATGATGTAGCAAGCATTTTAAAATAAATCCAAGGAATAGCGGTTGAATCAAGAAGTTGCAAACATCTATTTTTGAAATCTATAGAGGTTTGATTTCCTAAGAACAAATCACATCCTAAAGTTAATGAGAAAATTTTCTTATGTAAAACTCTAGTATGAACAATATGTGTGGTCCTTCGTAATTGTAATTGAATCTATGCCCCTAAGGAAGACTCTACTATTGTAACATTATCCGCAAATGCTATACGACTACTAGGAAGAGAGTAAAGTGCTATATAATTTTTCATTGACAAATGGTCTATGAGACAACATAAAAGAATTACCAGAATCAATGAGGGCAAGTATGGGCTGCTGATGACATTTTTTTTCAATGACAAAGGCTATTGGACATGCTAGATTGGTAGCTTCCAGAGTAAAATCTTCCATTAGACTTGAGCTCGTATTTTCTCGAGACCAAAAAATTCTTGGGACCTTGGACTTGAGAATTTTGGATCGATACTTTTTAATATGGTCATACATATTACAATGTAAATAGCATGGTCTGCCTTGTGAACCATAGCTAAGTAGTCTAGACTTATCATTTTGGAGATTTGGTCTAGGACAGAACTGAGTCTTTTGAAAACCTTGTGTAATTTGAGTCTAAGCTATACCCATGGGCATGCGCATAGAAGAATAAAATGGCATTGGTAGTAAAGAAGGTAAGTTCAAAAGTTTTGCTACAAAAACCAATTTAATTTGTTGTAAATATTATTCTTTGTGCAACAAAAATGGCTTCATTCAGGAGCTGAGTAAGCTTAAGGCCCAAGTATGGGCCTAACTTTGTGGGCAATTGAATGAGATCTTATAGTTGCATAAGGGCATTCTTTACTTTATTGGTACTATTCACTTTTTGAGCATCAGACAAATTGTGGTATTCAGCCAAGCTGGTGAAGTGGTCTACGACAACTAGACGTTATCATTAGTAGCTCTTGAGGATGCCTTGGGACAAACACAAGAATTAGGCCCTAAATTTGAGATTTTCCTTAAGATAAATGGGCCATAAGATTAGTGGCATGCATGTTCGATTACATAAGATCGGAAAGCAAGGTAGCAAGAATGTCCAGTCCAATGGGATTTGCCGAGAAGGAGAAGATTGTTCATAAATTATAATTTTAAATTCCATGGCCAACGTAAATTCCATGGCCAGTGTATAGTAGTGAGAATGTACATATATGTATATTAAAAATTTCTAGTGTCTTTGCATTGAGATCTAACTTACACATCCATCACTCATGATACCATTAGGATGGTATGCCCCTACAATTAATAGACAATTAGCCAATCAGCTACACAACATATTAGTTATATGCCAATTGAAACGTCATGTTTGGACTTATTATTAGCATTGTGATCATTATGGATGATGGTTGTTGTTTTCATCAATGTCTCATAGTGTCATGATAGTGTTTGATATTGTCAATATCATTGTCAATAACCTTTCCATTGTGAAAATTAAAAATAATGTAAGAAGGCTAATTTCATAATTGAAAGATGTTCAATCAAGTTGTTCACCAGAAGCTTAGGCTTAATGCCAAGTAAATGACAAATTTTGAGAATCGACCTTGACAAATAAAAATAGAAGGCCTTCATTGGATTACAAGATTTAGGTGTATGTAATTTTTTGAACTATAAATGAGAATGTAAATATTTTTTAAATGTGATATTGGAAAGATATTAAGGCATTTGAACTGTATATAAAATACTCATTAATTTCAAATTATAGTATAAAAAACTAGGCTTGCAGGACCTCGACTGGGTATTAGATAGTGGGCATTTAAATTAATAGTGATTTAAAAAAAATAAAAATAAAAATAGTGATTTTAGATTAATTATCCACTCTTGAAATTGTTAGCAACAACATGGTGCAACTAATAAGGTTTAACTTGTACTCTTGTAACTCGGAAATAGAGGGAGAATTTCTAGGTTAAAGTGTAGGTTTCTTTATTGCATAGTGTAAATTGCCCAAGGTGCTTTCTCTTGGCCCTTTCAAAACTATTCAACATTGACCTGATGCAAATGATGCTTTATTGTTGAGCTCTTAAAACCTTTATGGAGTCCTTACATAGGAGGAGGAGCCCTTCTCTTTCTCGCTTTGAATGTTTGAATTGCTTCTTAAAAGTTTTTGAAGACAGTTTTGCAATTGAAAGTTTTAAAAATATTTATTTGTGGGAAGAATTTTCGATTTATACAAAAGATTTGAAATCTTGCATGTAAAAGATTTTGTATTTGTCGTAAAGCAACTGTACATCTGGTGCAGATTGTTTCTATTCGAGTTAAGTCCAACGCTTACATGAGAAGCAAACGTCAAACATGCTTGGCCTGTCCCTGTTGCTTGGTTGAATTCTTGATCCTTCTCACCCGCGGCATCGATTGTCGTTGTTCTCATTTTCTGCCACCGTAATTTCATCCCCTGTGTCTTTCCGCCTGCCCACTGTCTTTCCAGACAACTCCCCGGAGGAACATGCATGGCAACGCAGAATTTAAGAAGTTATGCTTTAACGAGCGGCAGTGCGCTTCTCCCGTTGCGCAGGAAGAGCCTCACCAGCACATGGTCGCTCCATGTGCGGCTGCTGCTGCTTGATGCACGACGTGGTGGCGAGACAAAGAGCAGAGAGAGAGAGAGAGAGAGAGAGAGAGCGCTAATTTAAGCCAGGCTATCAGTGGGGTCCTGTTTCATGTCGGGCAGCGAAACTTGAAAGGATAAAGAACTTAATGGCAATTTCTGTAGCTACAATTGAATCACCTCACGAGCTACAGCGGTGAATCAAACATGGTATCGGGACATCAGCGAGGCTATAGAATTGCCTGATCACTGACCAGGAATACAACACAACCCATCCCTGCGCAATCAATCGTATTGAAGTGGCACTTCAACAGCCGCTGCATCACATACCATGTCGTAAAAGATTGGAACAAAGAAGAAGCACAACATTCCAATCTGGCGATAAGTATATGCTGCTGTGAACGGCTGCAGAAATGTAGCAGCCTCTTATAGCTAGCACGCAGAGATTTTGCCAGGAATCATTGCCCGCTTTGGGCACTTTATATTCTGGACTCTGTCAATTTCTCAAAGCTTCAGAATCACAAACTACATGCAAAAGGATCTGTTTTAGGTAGTGCATTAACGCTTTTAGAAAGGCCGTCGCTCGTGAGCTTTTTGCACTTTTTACCACCCAAACGCCAGCCAGGGCTTCAACAGGCATTTCCGTCTTTCAGTTGCCAGTAATGTCACTTGTGCATTGTATGAATTTGAAAATAAGCCGAAGGCAACGTTTTGTCCCCAACCCTCCTTTGCGGGCCTTGGAAAATGCAGGGTTCCTCTGTTTGTCAGCGCATTGTTTTTGGGTCAATCCGCTGTGGCGTTGCATCTGGCGCCAGTTTGGATTGGTGCGATGAGTATTTCTGCTTTTCTACGAAACAAACAAGTGTGGCAGCTGCGTCATGCCGTCTTCTACAGCTGCCCCCCTTCTTGTTGCACAAGCCAATCGATCCTGCCGGTCCCTCCCGGGGCTCGAGAAGATGCTATAACCTGTAAAACCGAGATGATTGCAGAACAAGGACGCACACAGCAGGCAGCAACGCAGGAAAGACAGCTCACTCTAGAGGCAGGACGGGACTCAGGTGGAAACTCGAATAGGGAGCTCCAATAGCGGCTCGTTTTAGAAAGATGAAGAAGATGAAGTGAGACAGTCGACTCCAGACAGTATAGATCCATCATCGAGCCGGAGCGATCTGGGAAAGAGCGAGGAGGCGTGTGTAAAATCCAACGGCGATAAGCTCAGAGAACAAGAACTGCATGTGCGATTAGCTTGTTTTCTAACTCGAAATGGCTGATCGATACTTTTGAGTCTTGACTCCTACTAGTTTTGATAGCAAAGAAATATTCAGACTCGTTTTTTTTTTTTTGATAGCAAAGAAATACTCAGGCTTGTTAATAAGTCGTGATCTCAGGTGCTTTCACGTGGGGTGGATTTTTCGGAGCGTAGCTTTAAATACGCCTCCCGCCCTCCAATCAGTGTCGACTGTCGCAGATTGAAATGTAAACCAACTTCCCCTGTGTCGGCACTCTAAAAGTATACAATCTTTGCATCTTCCAAGTTCCATGAATTAATGAATCTCCTCACTGTCCTGACTCCTCAGTGCTTCCGACTCCTGAGTCCTCACTGAGCACTCTTTTGAAGTTGGTTCAAGCCTCAAGGGAGGTTTATCGACTTCGTCCTGTGACCTATCTACACTTTACAGTAGTTTCTCCGTGTCCGTATAACTTATAGGCCACAACCGATGTGACGAGATTCATGCCACCTTCTCAGAAGGCGTGAGTGTCGAGAAGAGCTTAATGTTGAAACATAAGACCATTAAGGTCTTGTTCACACACAAGCACTAACGAGATGATCTAGAGGTTGCAACTCTTGGCAAGTGTCTCCTCACCTATATCATGTATTCCATTCATTCGTAACAATACAACAATTCTATTATTTATGCCCACAACTCTGAGTTTCTACATGGTATCAGATGCAAGGATGGGCCCCAAATCCCCCATGCTATCCGCAACTTGGCCTTTTGATTCTCCTTCAAACTGAGAGAGAACAGGCAAATCATGCGATCTTGCGGCAACACAGACGTGAAGACAATGATCTGCAGCCCCATGAAGGGCAACCAAAACATCATGAAGGGCACAAAGACCCTGATGATGGCATACTCCCGCCATAACAAGGAGAAGGCCAAGGAGATAATAGTCCCCTGAAGACCGTTTAAAATGACAAAGATGGCAGCCTCCTGCCCACAAGAGGAGTAGAAGATGGCGATGAAAAACGCCTACCCTCAACGAATCGGCAAAAATAAGAAAAAGGGCACAAAGACCCTGGGGAAGGCATCCTCCAGCCAAGTCATGGAGATGAAAAGGGGACAAATCCACGATACCTGGTTAAAAAAGAAGACCAAGTGCAAAGCCTCAAAGGCGAAGCCATCAAAGGTAAACTCCCGCAACAACGAGGAGCACAAGGGCGAACAGACCCTGTCGAAGGTTGCCTCCGACCGAACAGAGGAGAAACAGAAGTAAAGTGGTACGATCCTGTAACCCATGATCGGTCCAAAGCCCATATTGGTTCTTCCAAAGGTTAAGAAGAAGAATTTGCTTCTTCTTTGCCCTACGATTAGCACTCCTTTCCACCCCAGTGAAGCACCTGACAGACCAAACATTGAAGGAGACTCACATCAAGATCGCGGTCCAATGAACAATCCAGATGAGGCTGATGCAAAAGAATTCGATCGTGATAAAGATCATGACTATGAAGAGACATCAGAGGAAGACGCTGTGGAAAACAACGCTCATCTCGCGAGGGAGGCATATCAAACATTGTTGAAGATGACCACAAACATGAAGATCAACTGACTACTGATGCCGAAGTCACAGTTTCATGCAGCACTCCAGATGCTTCAAGAGAAGGAGCCTGCATCACCGAAGCAGATGCAGACCAAGAAGTTCCAGATAAAGAAGACTACAACCCAAAAAACAAAGAACAAGATGAACACGATGACGAAACGTATGACACTAATCACGTAGCAAAAGAAGGTCGCACTGAGGACCATAATCACGAAACATATATGCCCCATGCATTTGCATTGATTTCATATGCATGCGATGGCCATGATGGGGATGATTCGGCAAACCAAGAAGCAGATGTCTTTGCAATAGCAGATGCAGAAGTTCCTTAAGCAGATGAAAGAGTGGACTCAGATAAGCCTGTAGATGATCATCCTATTAATGAACAAGACCAGGCTGGAATTGAACAATTCTTCCCTTTCTCTCACTTGAGGGGGAGTAAGGCAATACAAGTTCAAGAAATGAAGCTGGAAGAAGTGTCATATGCAACTTGATCAAAGATGAAGACAAAATTATTCATGTTGCTGATCATTCACGCGACACTTGATCCTGGATAGATAGAATTTGCATTGCATGATTGTATAAATCTATAGCATATAGATCGGATGAGAAGCACCACAACAATAAAGGGTGCATCTCAATTCATGTCTAAAATAATTCCATACTCACCTTCAAGACCTTAATGATCTTAAGGGGGAGTATTGAAACATAAGACCATTAAGGTCTTGTTCACACACAAGCACTCATGAGATGATCTGAGAGGTTGCAACTCTTGGCAACCGTCTCCTTACTTATATCATGTATTCCATTCATTCGTAACAATACAACAATTCTATTATCAATGCGCACGACTCTGAGTTTCTACATGGTATCAGATGCAAGGATAGGGCCCAAATCCCCCATGCTATCTGCAACTTGGCCTTTTGATTCTCCTTCAAACTAAGAGAGAACACGCAAATCATGCGATCCTGTGGCAATGCAGACGTGAAGACAATGATCTGGAGTCCCATGAAGGGCAACCAAAACATCATGAAGGACACAAAGGCCCTGATGATGGCATACTCCCGCCACAACAAGGAGAAGGCCAAGGAGATAACAGTCCCCTGAAGACCGTTGAAAATGACGAAGATGGTAGCCTCTTAGGAGCCCATAAGAGGAGTGGAAGATGGCGATGAAAAACACCTGCCCTCAACGAATGGGCAAAAATCAGAAAAAGGGCACAAAGACCTTAGGGAAGGCATCCTGCAGCCAAGTCATGGAGATGAAAAGGGGACAAATCCTCGATATCTGGTTAAAAGAAAAGACCAGGCGCAAAGCCTCAAAGGCGAAGCCATCAAAGGCAGACTCCTGCAACAACGAGGAGCACAAGGGCGAACAGACCCTGTAGAAGGTTGCCTCCCACCAGACGGAGGAGAAACACAAGTAAAGTGGTACGATCCTGTAATCCATGATCGTCGAAAGCCCATATTGGTTCTTCCAAAGGTTAAGAAGAAGAATTCACTTCTTCTTTGTCCTACGATTAACACTTCTTTCCACCCCAACTTGACAGACCAAACAAAGGAGACTCACATCAAGAGCGCAGTCCAATGAACGATCCAGATGAGATTGATGCAAAAGAATTCGATCCTGATAAAGACCATGACTATGAAGAGACATCAGAGGAAGACGCTGTGGAAAACAACGCTAATCTCACGAGGGAGGCATATCAGACATTGTTGAAGAGGACCACGAACACGAAGACCAACTGACTATTGATGCCGAAGTCACAGTTTCATGCAGCACTGCAGATGGTTCAAAAGAAGGAGTGTGCATCACCGAAGCAGATGCAGACCAAGAAGTTCCCGATAAAGAAGACTACAACCCAAAAAACAAAGAACAGGATGAACACGATGATGAAACGTATGATACTAATCACGTAGCAAAAGGTCACACTGAGGACCATAATCACGAAACATATATGCTCCATGCATTTGCATTGATTTCATATGCATGCGATGGCCATGATGGGGATGATTCGGCAAACCAAGAAGCAGATGTCTTTGCAATAGCAGATGCAAAAGTTCCTCAAGCAGATGAAAGAGTGGACTCAAATAAGCCTGCAGATGATCATCCTATTAATGAACAAGACCGAGCTGGAATTGAACAATTCTTCCCTTTCTCTCACTTGAGGGGGAGTAAGGCAATACAAGTTAAGAAATGAAGCTAGAAGAAGTGTCATATGCAGCTCGATCAAAGATGAAGATAAAATTATTCATGTTGCTGATCATTCACGTGACACTTGATCCTGGATAGATAGAATTTGCATTGCATGATTGTATAAATCTATAGCATATAGATCGGATGAGAAGCACCACAAGAGTAAAGGGTGCATCTCAATTCATGTCTAAAATAATTCCATACTCACCTTCAAGACCTTAATGATCTTAAGGGGGAGTATTGAAACATAAGACCATTAAGGTCTTGTTCACACACAAGCACTCACGAGATGATCTGAGAGGTTGCAACTGTTGGCAACCGTCTCCTCACCTATATCATGTATTCCATTCATTCGTAACAATACAACAATTCTATTATTAATGCGCCACGACTCTGAGTTTTCACACTTAAAAGTCAAAGCACTGCAGAGTTGTGGCACCAGCTACAGGGGCAGGTAAAAACATCGAACCAAAATTGTCAATTCGTAGTTCTAGTTGCCCGTCATCAACCTCGGGCAAGGGGCACCGAAAGTAGTTACACGTCAACGACGAAGAACGGATGATTCAAGGACAAATCTGTAAATCAAGTTAAACTGAGCTATGATGAGACTCGAAGAACTTAAATAGCATCCTCTTGCAGTGCATATCCGATGACATTTCCAGTCCAATGAGGATCAATGTTTCCATTGTTTGCTAGCTGTGAAACTGCAACCCAGTTCAGCTAGCAGCAGCAACTCCTTCACTTTGCAATTCATTGATTCCGAGTGTAAGGCGACCTGATTCTCCTTCCAGCGAGGTGCTGCAATGGCCCCAGTTCCAGCACCCCTGCAGTACTTTCCTGCAGATAATTGGCAGCCTTTCCAACCCTGCAGTTCTTCCATGCATCTTCCTCTACCAGGGAGGTGCAAGTTGCGTGCTATGGCTCTCTGGCCCTCTCCCTTTCCGCCCCGTGGGTTTGCAGCTCATCTGTAGCTGCTCCTTGTCCGTGTCGAGTCTCATTATATGAGATGCACTCGTACAACCCCGTCGCCTTGTACACTTCCATGATTTACGCAGTAACGACAAACCTTGAAAGGGATTGGAAACTACGATTCTGAAAACCTCTCCTACCTCTCGACTGTGAAACCGCCTTATGAGTAAAAGCCTGAGGAGCAAGGTGGAGATACGGAGCCGTGGCTTTGTGGTGGAGTGTTATGGAGGTCGAGGGCGCGTGTGAGAGTCTGTTCCACGCTTCTCAAATGTAGCTCCTTTCACAGCAGAGTTCGAATCAACCGGAGAGAAACATGGAATCCAAGCTTTTGCAAGCTAAGCCTGCGAGAAGGAAAGTCCATGTTGTGTACTATCTGAGCAGAGGCGGTCAGGTGGATCATCCGCACTTGATCGAAGGTTACCTGCAAGCTTCCCAGGATGGTCTTCGTCTTAAAGGTAACGCTCTGTAATTAGTTTAGTTCTTACTCCAATTGTTTGAGCATCAGCTTCATACGGTGTGAATTCCGTGCTTATGCTTTAGTATTGTTGACAATGCCACTGCCAACAAGCCTCCAAGTCAAACTGAAGTGAACTCGCGTAATATGCCTCCTTTTGATTGATTTCATGTGCAAATCAGACGTCAAGAGGTGGTTGATAGTGCTTAGGGGAAGAGGCATGCCGAATTCTTTTGCGTGGTCGTATAAGAGGTACGTGACTCGACAGCATGTGCCATTCACTACTTAAATCCTACACTTTTTCAAGGCGATTCATAGCCTTAGAGTCCATTCCAAAGCATGTCAATGCCATTGGCCATGAGTCGGTGACAATATTATCGCTCGATGCCTCCTGTCTGCTGCAGAAACTATAAAAACGGTTTCATTTGGCATGATCTGGCTGACAACGATTTAATTCAGCCTCTCTGCAAGAATGAGTATGTGCTAATGGGGTCAGAGATCAGAGACATTCACCCAGGTAGGTGGCCACTCAAAATGCTCGAAGGTCCTTGCGAGGTTGACGTTGTGCAGTGCTCAATCTTGATTCCTGGTCACATAATATTTCGGGTCCGTATTTGTCCTAAGATCCTCATCACAGGTTGAGATGAAATGCTGGATCGTTGGGCTGCATGAAACCTGATATGTTCTAGACAAAAGTGGGGATTCAAGGCCTTGCGTATGGCTGAAAAGAGAGTATTAGTTATTAGGGTTTTTCGGGGTGGTTGTCTTCGTGGTATGTGTTGAAGTGCATGCATCCTAGGTGAAAGGTTACCATGTGTGCTAGATTATTGAGAATTTGCTGAAGCAAAGGATTTGCGGATGGATGGGGTGAATGAATATTCCGCTAGATTTTTGAGAATATGAGATGCAAGTAACTGCAGTTTTTCGGTATGGTCGTCTGTGTGGTGTGTGTTGAATTGCATCCTTGAGATGAGAGGTATTTACAATGTCTGCTAGAATGTCGAGAATGTGAGATGCAAGTGGGGGGACGTGTGATGTACGTGAAAAAGAAAAGCAACATGGATTTGGTGAAGCAAAGGATGCGCGGATGAACGTTTGAATGTGGGTGAACGAATGTCTGCTCTACGTGGAAAAGAAATGCAAAGGATTTAGTGACGCTAGAATGGTGAAAGAATGTGCGATGCAAAACGCGGTGTGTGATGCACATGAAAAAGAAATGCAATGGATGGATGTGAGTGAATGTGCGGGGTGTGTGATGTAAAGGAAAAAGAAATGCAATGGATGTGAGCGGAAGCAAAGGGTATTAATGTGCTGATGAAGGTTTGGATGGGGTGAATGGATGTGAGCAGGGAAGTGCAAGTGCGGGGGGGGGGGAGGAGAGGCGGCGAGGAAAGCGGGAGAAGAAGAAATGCAGAGCGAGGGGGGGGGGGGGGAGGCGAACAAGGTGATCAAGACGAAGGGAGGGGGAGGAGGAAATGTGCAGGAAGGAGGAGGAGGGATGATGGTGATGAGGAAGGAGGAAGAAGATGATAAGGTGGAGAAAGGAAGAAGCAGCAGCAGGACGACGACTACGTTCAGCTTGACGGCGCAGCAGCTATTGGAAGAGATCCGGAGACCTCACAATATTAACATAAGAACGAGAACACGCTCTAATATAGACTTTGATTTCTTCGAAGAAACACCTCGCCATGTTCATCTCTACAAAGCTCAAGCTCCTGGCTATGGCGGATCACCAGTTGCTGCTGCTGGCTATGGCGCCTCCTCCTCCTCAGCTGAGCTCCTCCTCCTCCCCAACATGGACGCTGCCACTCAGACCGGCGATAGCAAGCGTTGCTCCACCTCCACTGACCTCGACGGTATCCTCCCTCAGCTCCAGCTCCTCTCCCCCAGCTGCTCCAAACTTCATCACCCCCCCTCCGGCGGTCGTCGTCTCCATGGCGTCCGCAGCTCCACCACCTCGCAGGAATTCCCCCTCCCCGGCCTCGCCATGGCTGACTCTTCCTCCATCCGCACCTCCCTCAGCTCCCCCAACGCCTCCTCCTCCTCCGCCCTCTCCGGCAGCAAATCCAGCCGCTTTGGACGCCACCTCCACGCAGAGGCACCTGCCATCTCCCCCAAAGCTAAGCTGCCCGCTGCAGCCTCCCGCATCACCTCCTCCTCCGCGCCCGGCCCAGCTCCCCCTGCTGCTGCTCCCGTCCTCCTCAAGCAGCTCCTCTCCTGCGGCAGCATCGACATCAACGAGTCCAGCATCTGGCATCACCATAAGTCGCCCAGCAGCCTCTCCATCTCTGACGTTCTCTCGCCTCGACGCCCCCTGCAGAAGGGCGACGCCCGTTCTTGGTCTTGTAAGCCCGGCCGGAGGTTCAGCGCTTCTTCGGAGACGCGATCCGTGTCTGGGCTGTCGGATGGCTCCCTCAAGGACGCCTTGGAGAGCAGCCCAGACTCCCTATATCGACTCAAGGCGCACTCGACTTCGGGATTGCGGGGCGGAAGCGCGTCGCCTGGAGTAGCGAGCGTCTGCTCGTCTACATCCCGAAGGTGAAGCTCATTGCCATACTCGAGAATTGATATGCGCGATCTTTTGCCATTCGTTCATTAATTTGTGCTACAACGTCCTCTGTGCGGATCGGTGCGTTCTGTTTTCGGCACTTTGGATTTTCCTTCATATTCTGCTCTCGCCGTAGCTCCTAGCAATGGGAGACTTCATCGTCCCGGTTCCTCCGCCATGGCTTCTGCTGATCAGCGTGATGGACTTTCCTCTTGTCGTGCTTGAATTGTCATCCCGCTATCTGCTGGAAGTTGAAAGCTCAAATCCAATGATGCGAGAACTTAGCGATAACAGATCTTCCATGTTTTCTGCTGTTTGCCGATAGCATCATTTAGCATGCATACTAGCTAGCAGTGTAGGCACGCCATAGCTCCATATCCAAACGTTGCTACACTCTAATAATTCGTTTATCTTCAATTATGTTAATTGCTTGGATTGATTCTTTTTCCTTCATGTTTTCTGCTCGGATTGATTCAGTCCGTGCTTGCTTGGAATAGGAGCTCTACCATGGAGATCCGGGAGCTCCATGACGGCGGCGATGTGGAGAAGGGGTTCAAGGAGGCGTTCAAAAATGCAATGGGCGCCAGCCCCCAGAGGAGCTCCATCCATGTGGAGCAATCCAATGCTGCTATCGTAGATCAGCAGCAGCGGGCTTCGATAAGCGGTGCCGGGAGTCCGACGAGAAGCCGAAGCGAGTTCCAAATCTGCAGTCCGTGCGTGCCAAACATCAGCAACTTCACCATCTCCAAGCACGCAGCCATATCGAGCGAGCTGCGAGGCAGCCCGAAGCTGGTCCCGAAGGCCTTGGATTCCGCCTCTGCCGCCATAGAAAGGGGAGGCGGCTCGTCCTCTGCATGGCGCGATCTGTTGTGGTCTCCTAGATACAACGCCTCGCAGAAAGAGAAACGACGCATGAAACCATAGCTTAAAGTTTCCGAGCTGGCCCGAAACCTCGCATGAAGCCATAGCCATAGCTAGTAGAGCAAGCATTCTATCACGGACAGAAGCGTCCTGTAGTTTTGGTTTCAAGATGGGACCTTTTTATCTGCAGCAGACGGTTTCCCTGTCGTATTATTCCTCTAGTCTTCCCATTTTTTCAAAACCTTACAGCAAATGTTATTAGTTTTCAAACTTCACACATTCGTTCATCTCTCATTCCTCGCCATCTATAAACATTAGTATCTAAAACCCATGTCAAAGCCGCAAGAAAGAAACATAAGCTTTAAAGTTCTCACAAATACAAATTCTTTGTTGCAATTGGTTGCAAAACAATACCATTCCCAGCACACATAGTCAGCTATCACTTTTGCATGTATGTAGCATTTACAATATATATATGGAGTGTAAATCCTTCATGGCTCCCTAAGTCAAGAAGCAAAGATCAGACACACTCCAGCATGCACTGAGAAAATTTGGTGAGTTTACACAGCTCATAATTATTGATACTGCAAAGGGCGACTTCTTTCAATAGCTCAAGTCCATGCGTTGGGGCTTTATAATAAATTGTCGACCCATAATAAGTCCATGCGTTGGAGCTTCATTTGAGCATTGTTCACGAATTTTCTATGATCGATGTTTCATGCTCAGACCGGTCATAAATCATACTCGTGGGAATCTCGTGGCAAGCCATGAAGATGAGGGAGATGAGATCGACATGCTTTTACGAAGAGTTATGAAAGATGGATGATTCAATTCAACTTTTGTTTTCAAATAGCATCCAGACATCTTTAGCCTATTAACCACCGACACGAGAAAAAAGAAAGAGAGAGAGAGAGAGAGAGAGAGAGAGTCCTCATCACATGATGTCCAAAAGAACACAATGACTCAAAAGGTTCTTAAAGCCTCCAAAGCCATGTACCAAAAGATTTAATAGATCCAGATAGAGCTCCCCCACTAAGTTGAATTGTGTTTGTTGATGATTATAGAGCAAAGACAACAAATTCAAAAACATACAATTATAGACCTACATAAAGCTCCCCTAATAAATTGAATTGCATTTGTTGTATAAATTAGGTTACATGAAACTTGAAAGTTTGTTTATTGATATTTTAAGATCCTACCTTGAGACCTAGTAGAGTGGATCTTTAACTTGTCATAGATGGGTGATGTAACTCGTACCAATTATGCTCTATCGCTAGGAGCCTTTTCTCTTGTATTGCTACCCTATTGCTACTTCGTGGTCAAGGATGGGGTGTACTCCATTGTAGGTTTCAAATATCCATCGACGTTGTCATCCTTGTTGAGCTTTTGCTTTAAGAACTACTGAGCTAAAGCACTTACCGTACCCAATAGACCTCCTTGGCTACTTCCATGGCTTTCATGGTCATACATTCCTTGTAACAGAACCTTGACAAACTTCTTCCGCGTATGCATCATTGTTTGCTTGGGTGTCGCCATTTTTGGTGAGGTTCATGGACTTTTCCGTATATAGGTATCTTGCATGACCCATAACTTATGTATTGCTCAATGAAATTCGGCAAACTTTGTCTTCAAGTTGTAGTACACATTCCAAACTTGAACATGAGAGCAAAAAATTATGCAATAAGGATTTGGAATGAGACCGTTAAAGCATTACAAATGCTATGTTGCATGCGAAGCATGTATCCTGAAGACTATAGGATATAGCAATTTATTTAAAAACATCAAAATTTTGTTTTATACATACATGCAACCAAGTAATCATTCTAAAGTACATTACATGAGATTCTCCTCAACCCAAGGACACATCTAAATGAGATCATTATGCATGGGTTAACAGGACTCCAATGTTGTGCTAAAGTGATGCATACCCATTTGAGGGCACGCTCCATAACTTTTTTTTGATTTGTTGAAAACCAAAACGGATTGAAACTTTGAAATCCAAACTATTGGGACTAGTGCGTGGTGGTCTTAAAACATTGATAGCTGTTGGTATTGGTTCTAGATTCACCCTTAAATGGAAGAAGTTAGAAAAGTGCAATTTATGCACGTGCAAAGATATTTGAATAGATCCAACACTATTTACAATTAAATGAATTGTTTCTTTTTCCATGTACTTGCTTGCTATATGGCTCATAAGCATGCCAAAGGTCATTGCATTTAATAATACATAGCATCAAACCCGATAGCATGCCCTTTAGCCTATTTGTGTTTTGAAGCATTTTAGGCCACATTGCACTTGTTTACGATATCCAAGTATGCTGATATGTATCGTCGGACGAGGGAAAACTAATGGCTAAAATTTCGCTACTCCCGTAAATTTTGAAATTTCACACCTCCCGCCCATCAAATCTTGGAAGATTAAGTACTTGCAACTTGTCCCCGCCCTACAAATGCCTTGCAACCCACATGCACCTCGACGTGACCTTGCACGGACTTTGGTTTGCAATTGTCTTCTTTTGGGTAAGTTGTCTTCTATTCTTTCCTTTTGTCACCAACTAGCTTCTCAGAGTCTATTTCGGACTGATCGTGGCCATGGCGTCAATGGCAACATGCAGCTTGCCATGGCTTCCAAGAGAAGTAGATAGAGGCTGCGAGATAGGAAAGCTGAAAAGCCAAGTCAAGGCACAAGGAACAGAGTGCGCATCGAGAAAAGCACTGGCACGGTATCGAATCGGCAACGGAAGACACTTTGCAACATCTGTGAAGGGAGAAACAACGTGAAGAAAGAAGACTCCTTGGAGAGCAACAGCAAGAAGTGGTTGCAAATGCACGCATTCGATCATTGCCATCAGAGCGAAGAACACGAGTTGTGGTGTCTGTTAGATATGCTCAATGCCCCACCCTTCTGGTAACCACCAGTGGTCCAAGGTGCTCAAGTTGTAAGGCCCCCATATGAGGAGAAGCCATGTGTGAGCCCGAGACACTGGATGGATCTTGACTTGCATGTCAGATGAGGTCTATCAATGAGACTGTTGATGGTAGAAAGGTGATTGTGTGGGAGCCCCTTATTCTTGCTGGGGCCTGGGGGCCAACTAGGCCCCAACTGGTAGGTTTGAGAAGAACCAACGGCCCCCCTGGTCCCTGTTCGGGGGCGGGAGCCCCCAAGGCGATGGTATAGGGAATATTTCCTGAATATTCCATAGACGACTAGTCGGTTTCACCGACTAGGCCGACTGGTCAGCTCCATCGACTAGGTCGACTGGTCGACTCCACCGACTACATTGATCCAACTACCCCCCTCATAGCTATAAAGAGGCGACCTCCCTAGTCCATTGTATCAGATCAGTTCAGATCATATAAGATCTTCCAACTAGTAGCTCTTCACCTAGTATCTGTCTAGATTGCCATCTAAGCTCCATTGTGGGAGTGCACGGGTGGACGGAGCCATCATCTGTACTATATTAGTATTGAAGGAAAAGTTTATTCCTCTCTAGTTTGCTGTGTACTCTCTATTATTTGTTCAGTTTCTATTTTGCTACGCCATGTAATTTAACATGGTATCAGAGCCCAGGCGGCTCTAAGGATCAAAGAATAGAAGAGAGGCGAGCACTTCAACAGCATATGGAGTGATGGCAACAGGAAGCGGCTCGAGTTCAGTAGCTACTGTTGCACCAACAATCTAAGCATTGAGGATTCGGCCACCAGCCTTCACTGAAGGCAAGCTAGATGGTACGAACTACACTCTGTGGAAGTTTAAAATTTCTGCTATTCTGGATTCATATGAGCTTCTGGAGACAGTACTAGGGACCTGACCCAGAACCACAAGGAACTCCCAACCCAGAAAATCCGGGGAGTATGATAACTCCTAATGCCGACCTTCTATGAGCTTGGAAACGCAGGAATGCAGATGGTCTGTGTGCCTTGGTTACAAGTACTACTGATAGTGTTTTGACCTTGATTCAGCATACATCTAAGGCAACTGTGGCTTGGAACATATTGAAGAGTCAGTATGAGACATCAAACAAGGATCCAGAACTTGGAGAATCAGCTCGCAGCAGAGAAGTTTAATGAAGGAGAGACAGCGGAGGTGTTCATAACCCAAATAAAAATTCTACGTGACCAGATGGCTGGTGTTGGGATACAAAAGACTAGCGAAGAGCTAGCTCGACGGTGTCTCCGGATATGTCCACCAAGGTCTGATGGACTGGTAACAGCCCCGTAACAGTGCTTAACACTTAGGTGAGACCCCAACTATTGTCATTTGAGGAGTTCTATGCTTTACTTATGGAGGAGGAATTGAGGCTTAAAGCTCGAGATGGAGGCGGCAATGGGGATGCTGCTTTCTCTGCCACTGCGAAAGGCAAAGGTGAGTCCTCTACTACTGGTGACAAAAAGAAGAAGGGCAGCAAGAAGAAGTTTTAGGGAGAATGCTTCTACTGCAAAAAGAAGGGCCATATGATTGCAGACTGCCGGGTCAAGAAAGCAGATGAAAAGAATGGTATCCTGAAGAAGACAGATAAGGGGAAAGAGACAGCTAACACATCGGAAGCAGAGTTGGATCTATTTCTGGCCATTGAGGAAGAGTGTTCCTAAGTTCAAGAAGCTTCAACCACTGATTCATGGGTGTTGGATAGTGGTGCCTCCCAACACATGACCTACAAGAAGGGTCTATATTGTTCCATGCAGCCTCTACAGGAACCCATCACTATGACGGTTGGTAAAAATGCAAAATGCCCTGTTGAGGATACAGGTATGTTTTCATTTGTTTATGTGAATGGAGATGTTAAGAAACTATCTAATGTGCTGTATGTTCCACAAATCAAGAGAAATTTGCTATCAGTTGCTTCCATAACTGACCTTGACCATGAGGTGAGGTCAACAAGACAGGAGCAAAAATTTTGGATAGTGCAGGCAATCTTGTTGGCACAGGAGTAAGGAGGAACAACCTGTATGAGCTAAGTGCTCTTACAGCCACCGCTAGAGTGGGCACAAGCAGACTTTGGCATGAAATATTTGGCCGCATCGGATTTGCAGTGCTGAAGGAGATGCAGAAGCAAGGTATGGTTGCTCACTTACTTGCAGTCACAGATTTCAAAGAACCGTGTGAAGCTTGCATGATGGGCAAGAAACAGAGAAAGGAATTCCCACAAGAACGCAAGAATAGAGCAAACGCTCCTCTAGAGTTGGTGCATGTTGACTTGTGCGATAAGATGCCTACACAGGCCTTGGGCAGATCTTCCTATTTTTTATTGATTGTCGACGACTATAGTAGGAAGATGTGGGTGTACTTTCTTCGCGAAAAGGCTCAAGCTTTTGGTAAATTTAAAGAATGGTTACAGCGAGGCTACAGCTTGTTGAAAATGAAACAGGGAGAAAAGTGAAGAAAATCAGATTGGATGGTGGTGGTGAGTTTGTTTCTACAGAGGTTGGAGATTTTTGCAAGAAACACTTATTTCATTAATTTTGGACTCATATGTCTACTTTTGGACTATTCCTTAAAATCCTTCCCAAATGAAAAGTTTACTTCATGAAACTGTCATTCGAGAATCAAAAGTTTACTTTCTGGCACTATCATTTTCACATAATACATTTCAAAATATCTCTCTACAATGTTGTACAAATAATGCAAAAACTATTAATAAATCCTAAATTTGTATTTCTTGTTTATAAGAATCATATTGTTAATGTAAAAAATCTGAGTTATTAGTTTGAATCCATGAAAAACCATGCTATTGAGGATTCACAACATTTTAAAAATGTATACATAAGAAACCTGTAAGATTCTTTTTACTTTCAATGCAAAAAACTATAACACTCTTGAATATTCAAGAAATTAAAAGGTTTATATAGACATGAGACAAAGTTTTACAACAAATATTGCTCTGGATGAGTCTTTGTACAAAGGATCTCTTGTGGCCTTTTCAATAATTTAATTTTTCCTTAACAATGAGTTTAGTACAAATGGGCGATCCAAACATTTGCTTGTTTGAATGTCCTTTTCTATCATGCTCACAGAAATGAGTGATCCAAACATTTGCTTGTTCAGAATGTCCTTTCTGTCATCACTTGGCGCTTGGGTGCCATCTTCATTCACTCTCATCTGACTACCACCACCACCTTCACTCTTTCTCGATATTTGAATGGTGTTATCATGGGCATTCTTCATTTGTGCTATCTCCTTCTACTTCCTCCCGGGCGAGCATCTTTATGAACTCTGTAATGTGCGTAATAATTGGTTGCGGAAATTTTATTTTGTCTTCTACATCATACCCCATGTGCTTCTTTGTTTTCTTTGACCTTGATTTCCACGATACTATGACTGTCTCTGTGGAAAGTCTTGAAATTGCTTCATGGTTTGGGACCCATTCCTTTTTCAGACAACTACTATACAATGTACTATTATCTTGGTTCTCCTTCCTACCTCTTGGTTCATACCATACTGCTGTAAATGTTGTAGCTCTCCCCCGGTCATCCATGCTCACGTCAACTACTTTCGCAACCCAAAACTTCACGTTCTCATGTTCATCATCCGATGGTCGAACTGCAACAAAACAATGGACATCTATGTCTATTTGTGGCATAAACTCTCTCTTCTTGGGTCCACAATATGGACGTGGGAGCAACGATTCAAACTCATTTTCAAAGAGACCACATGCTGGACGCAAGTCATTACCAACATTTGGCCAAAATAAAGGCCGTTCTGTCTTAATATCATCTTCTCGCATTTTTGCAAGGTCCTTTATCAATTGGTAGGTCTTGCTAATTACAACAGTAGTGTGTTCCTTCCAAGAGCGCTTCCAATCAGGAAATCTCCGGAGCATTTCCTCTTTGTATGTTATAAAAGCTTTTAAGCCTTCTATTTCACCTTTGGATTTCTCACTGAATTCTTTTATAGGAGCCCATGTTGGATGCATTTCTTTGCTCGAGATTGAAGTTAAGAGAGAGTAAGGTTCTTCAGGTTCCCATTTTGTATCAAGAGAATAGTGTTGCCATTGCATCACTGGTTTTTCATCCTTTAAGAAAAAGCGAAAATAGTGTGGAGCGCTATGACCTATCAGGGCATCACCACCTTTTTGTATGAAAGGTAGAATAAAGCTCTTCCAATCATACATCCTCTCAACCATTGAGCATATTGTTCCTTCCTTACGGCCACCAACTTGCCTCCCACATTTTCTTATCAAGTCATCCATCGTCTCCATGTCCTTGTGTTTTAGTTCTCTTGAAACTATGCTAAATACCTGATCGATATCCTCATGTGTGTGCCCAACCAACAAAAACCCAACTTCAATCTCATTGAAGATTCTATGAGCGATTAGCATTGAGCAAAATGCAAAGAAGAGTACATTCTTATTCTCTCATCTGCAATTGTCTGCTTGTACTCTCAAAGTTGCTAGTAGGCGACCTTTTTCTGCATGTACATTGTGAATTGCCTTCATAACGGATGTTACAACTTGATTGCTATCATGTAGATGCAAGGAATCAATCCATATGTCTGCAAAATACTTAAATCCGTGCACTAACACTCCACATAGATGTGTCTTTAAAAATTATTTGCCTTGTAGCTTAGGTGGAGTGTTAACGAATCGAGGTAATGTTGTATTTTGATCCATACCATCTACAATAATGCACATGTACTCATTTGGGTGAGAAATAGCTTGCTCCTTCCAAAATGCATATTTTATTCTAGAATGTGGAACAAGTCCATGATGAAATTCTCTCTTTTTTTTGTAAGCTTCTTTTTGTTCTGGAGATGTTGCACTCTCAAGTGCTCGCTTTAGATCATCGCAGTCATTGCACTTTGACATTTTTTGCCTCTTTGGGATTTTAACATGTCCAAAGCTTTTTTTCCAAAGAGTATACAAAGTATGAAAAGATGCCGGTGCATGCCCTCTTTGCCTCTGTGTTTCTCCAATAGAGTTAAATACTTCTTTTTTGGTCAAACCTATCGGAAGATGCATTTCTGATTGGTGGGTAAAGCATTTTCATAAATGTAATCTTTCAAAATTGCTGTTGCCGCAACCGTTGAGGCTCTTGTTTTGGGCCTTCCTATGTTTCCATGAATGTTAAATTTAACTCCATACTTTGCTTTATTAGCCAAATTCCAATATGTGCCATGTGATAATCCTGTAATAATGCGATATGCATTATTGCATATACTTTTTCCATTTATAAGAGGCCTTATCTGCTGTCCTGAACTTCGCCTTCTCTTATCATTTACAAGAAAGCAAGACAATCTCGTGAGTAGGTATTCATTTCTTTTGCTTCCTTTCCTTTGCCAGACATGTTCTCTACAACCCTTGATGTCATGTAAGTTAATGGATTGCATATATGTACACTTACAACATGTAGATCGCATTGCTTTTAGCATAACATCATTCATTACTCTTATTCTCTTTGGTTGCTTTTCTGGATCTGCCTGGACTCATTGTCTTTTCATGCATCTATATGTTCGTTTTTGGACCTTTTGTACATTCTTATTTGGATTTGTGTAGTTCTCCTTGTAAGATTTATTTGTCACATTGTTTTCATGAGATGTTGCATCCTTGATCTTATCACTCTGACAGTCAAATACTGAATATTCCTTTGTTGATGTCATCCTTGCTTTTGATACATTCGTCAAACCATTTGTAACATTAACTATTTCACAATCAAAGTCAAATACCGAATAGTCCTTTGTTGATCTCATTCCTACTTTTGATACAATCGTAGAACCACTTGTCACAATGGCATTAGAGTGTCCTGAATGATCTTCAAACTCATCTATTCCTGAGAGAACATCACTCATTGATGCACTTTCTATGGATTTCATAACTCCATAGTCAGTGGTGATAGAGTGTCCAAAATGATCTTCAAACTCATCTATTTTTGAGAGAACATCACTCATTGATGCACTTTCTATGGATTTCATAACTCCATAGTCTTGAAACTCCTCTACTCCAGAGAGAACATCACTCATTATACTATCGTGCATGATTTCCATAATTCCATAGTTACTTGGTTTGACTCCAAGAACTTTACCAGTATCCATGAAGCCATCCATGCTTGAAAATATATCACTTTTGACATCTTTGCCCAAGTTCTCAATGTGCATGAACTCATCCATCCCGGATAAGGCATCACTTGTGAAATATTTTTCTTTCTCGGTACCAATGAACTCATCGACTTCTGATAAGACGTCAGTGCTATAGTTGAGTGCATTGGAATCATCCATCTCTGAAGGAATAGAGGTTGGTACATTGGCATATTCTTTCAATTCTTTGATGTTGTAGTATACATTATGTTTATCGTTAAAAACCACATGCCGAGTCTTTCAAATCTTTAAAAATTGCATGCTCCATTTCAAATTCTTACCTACCTCATAGTAGGGACCATCCAATGACATTGAGTTATCATCCATACCATCATCAGTAACTTTTTGAATTCTCATCTCCGCAAATGTCCAGTGTTCCACTTGTTCAAATCCCAAGACTTGACCTTCTGCTACATTCTTATTTGCAAATGATAACATTTGTAAAATATCTCCCACTCTAAAATCCAAAGATATGCACTTTGTATTCCTGATGACATGTGTTGGATAAGTCTCATCTTTGTCCCATGCAATAAATGCTTTGTTGGAAGTATTATAGGGCATAAAATCTCCAAGGATTTCCATATCCCCACACTTATGCTTTAGCTCAACATGTGCACTAAGAATCCTTGATACGATAACCGCCACCTTATCTTTGCCAAGTCTTCTAAAGTGACAAATAGAATTTGGATCACTTTCATGGATTGTAGCAAATGCAACTACTTCTCTTTTGCAACATAGAATCACCTCCATCCCCGGAATAAATTTTGTAGCCATCTCCTTTGTGAGTTTCCTTTGCAAACAAGCTGTAACAACCATTATAAAGAACATTAGTCTCTTCTCAATAATCTACTTTATTCATGATTTAAAAATCTAGATCTTGTTTAAAAATTTAATCAAACCCTAAACCCTAAACCCTAAATCCTAACCTCCAAACCCTAAACCCTAATTCGACCCTTGTCCCACAAGTTATCTTGCCAAGCCTTGCCCCTTGGGTGCATTGACTCCCCATTGTCTTATTGCTCAATGTGATAGTCCCTTGCCAGGTGCCATCTGCATTAACTCCCTATTTTCTTGGCAAGCCTTGACCCTTGGGTGACATCCAGTGCATATTTTGACTCTCATTTGACATAGGAGGTGATGACTCTGATTATAATTGTCTTGGATTGGCTCCTTGCCTAGTACCCAAATAAAATCCTTCAATAAACTTCAATACAAAGCTTTAATCATGGACATTCTTCATTTGCGCTGTCTCCTTCTACTTCCTCCATGGCGAGCATCCTTAAAAATTCGTGTATATGCAAAATAGTTTGCTGTGGTATTTTTATTTTTCCTTCTACCTCATATCCCATGTGCTTCTTTGATTTCTTTGCCCTTGAATGCCAAGACACTATGATTGTCTCCGTCGAAACTTGAGAGACCGCTTCATCATTTGGGACCCACTCCTTCATTATACAATTAGTATATAATGTGTTGTTATCCATATTCTCCTTCCTGCCCTTTGGCTCATACCATACCACTGTAAATGTTGTAGCTCTCCCTTGGTCATCTCTTTGCACATCAACTACTTTTGCAACCCAAAACTTCACATTCTCATATTCATCATCCGATGGCCGAACCACAACAAAACAATCGACCTCTATATCTACTTGTGGCATAAACTCTCTCTTCTTCGGTCCACAATATGGATGTGGGAGTAATGATACAAATTCATTTTCAAAGACTGGAGCTGGGCGCAAATCGTTATGAACATTTGGCCAAAACATATTGCATTCTTCCTTGACATCCTTTGAGCCTCGCATTCTCTCAAGGTCCTTTATTAAATTTCATGTCTTGTTAATTACAGTGGTAGTGTGTTCTCTCCAAGTAGGCTTCGAATCAGGATATCTCCGGAGCATTTCCTCTTTGTATGTAATAAATGCTTTTAATCCATCTATTTCACAATTAGACCTCTCATTAAATTCTTGTATAGGAGCCCATGTTGGATACCTTTCCTTGCTAGGAATTGAAGTTAAGAGACTATAAGGTTCTTCAGGTTCCCATTTTGTATCATGAGAATACTGTTGCCATTGCATTACGGGTTTTTCATCTTTTAAAAAAAACGAAAGTAGTGTGGATTGGTATGACCTGTCAATGCATCACCACCCGTTTGTATGAAAGGTAGAATGAAGCTCTTCCAATCATACATTCTTTCGAGCCTCTCACATACTGTACTTTCCTTACGACCACCAAGTTGCCTGCCACATCTTCTTACCAAGTCATCTATTGTCTCCACATCCTTGCATTTAAGTTCCCTTGAGACTGTGCTAAAAACCTGATCGATATCCTCATGTGTATGCCCAACATACAAAAATCCACATTCGACCTCATTGAAGATTTAGCATGGAGCAGAATGCAAACATGAGTACATTCTTATTTTCTCGCCAGCAATTATCAGCTTGTATTCTCAAAGTCGGTGGCAGGCAACCTTTTTCTGCATGTACATTGCGAATGACCTTCATAATAGATGTTACAACTTGATTGCTATCATGTAGATGCAAGGAATCAATCCATATATCTGCAAAGAACTTAATTCCATGCACTAACACTCCACATAGATGTGTCTTTAGAAAGTGCTTTCCTTGTAATTTAGGTGGAGTGGCAACAAAACGAGGCAATGTTGTTGTATTCTGATCCATGCCATCTACAATAAGGCACATGTAGTCATCAGGATGCGAAATAGCTTGCTCCTTCCAAAATGCATATTTTTGTCTGGAATGTCGAATAAGGTCGTGATGAGATTTTCGGTTTTTTTTGTATAATTCCCTTTGATTTGGACATGTTGCACTCTCAATCGCTCGCTTTAAATCATCACAGACATTGCACTTTGACATTTTTTGCCTCCTTGGGATTTTAACATATCCAAAGTTCTTCTTCCAAAGAGTATACAAAGTATGAGAAGAAGCTACGGCATCCCCTCTTTGCCTTTGCTTTTCTGCAATAGAGTCAAATACTTTGAGCTTTGTTAAGCCCATTGGAAGGTGCATTTCAGTGATCGCGTCACTGTTAGGGAGTTTGGTAGATATATGGGGTTGAGGCAAAGCATTTTCATGTATGAAGTCTTGCAAAATTGCTGTTGCCCTGACAGTTGAGATTCTTGTTTTGGACCTTCCTCTATTATCGTGAATGCTAAATTTGTTGCCGCCCTTTGCCTTGGTGACTAAATCCCAATATGTACCATGGGATAATCCAGTAATATTGCGATATGCCTTATTGCAAATCCTTTTTCCATTTACGAGAGGTTTTACCTTTTGTCTTGAACTTAGCCTTTTATTGCCATTCTGAAGAAAGCAAGAGAGACTTGTGAGAAGGTATTCATTTCTTTCGCTTCCTCTTCTTTGCCACACGTGTCCTCTACATTCCCTGATGTCTGCAAGATCAATGAAGCGCATACATCTTCGCTTGCAACATAGATATCCCAATGCATTTAACATGTTCTCCTCCATTACTCTCTTCCTCTTTGGTTTCTTTTGTGGATCTGCCTGGATTCGCTTTCTCTTCATGCATATGTATGACCGTTTTCGTTCCTCGTGCACGTTGTTATCTGTATTTATGCACTTCTTCTCCTCACATTTGTTTGTAACCAAGCATCCATGATTGGTCGTTGCATCCTTGTCCATATCACAATCAAAGTTAAATACTGAATAATCCTCTATTGATCTCAGCCTCGTTTTTAACATACTCTTAGGACCATTCAATGAATTCAATATTCTACGAGAGTATTGAGAACCTTGAAACTCTTCCACTCCTGAGAGAACATCACTCATTGGGACATCTTGCATGGCTTTCACAAATCCACAACCTTGATTGACACCAGGTTTGTTAATATGCATGAACTCATCCACACTTGACAAGACATCGCTATTGAAACCTTTGCCCTTCTCACTGTGTAAGAATTCATCCACCCCAGCTAAGGCTTCGCTTCTAAAATCATTTTGTTTCTCGGAACCAATGAACTCATCCACTCCAGATAAGATGTCACTTCTATAATTGAGTATATTGAAATCATCCACATTTGAAGTGATAGAGCCTGGCACATGGGCACGCTTTTTAGGTCCTTTGATATTGTAGTATACGTTGTCTTTATCATTGAAAACCACGTGCCTCTTTCTCATGTTTAAAAATTGCATGCTCCATCTCATATTCTTGCCTACCTCATAGTAGGGATCACATAAGGATGTTATGTTATCAACCATACCATCATCAATGACTTTTAGAATCCTCATCTATGCAAATGACCATTGCTCCACTTGTTCAAATCCCAATACTTCACCTTCTGCTACAGTCTTATTTGCAAATGATCTCATTTGTAAAATGTCCCCTATAGTAAAATCCAAGGTGGTGCACTTTGTATTCTTGATAATGTCTGTTGCATAAGTCTCATCTTTGTCCCATGCTATAAATGATTTGTTGGGTGTATTGTAGGGCATAACATCTCCAAGTGTTTCCATATCTCCACATTTATACTTTAGCTCAACATGTGCGCTAAGAATCTTTGATACAGTAACTGCCACCTTATCTTCGCCAAGTCTTCGAAAGTGGCAAACTAAATTGGGATCACTAACATGGAATGTAGCAAATGCAACTACTTCTCTTTTGCTACATAAAATCACATCCATCCCTGGAACAAAATCTATAGCCATCTCCTTTGTGAGAGTCCTTCGCAAGCAAGCTGCAGTAGCAACAATTACATAAATATTAGTCTCTTTTTAATAATCTACTCATTTATTATAATTTTTAATTAGTACTTAATCTATTGGTGGGAGAAGTTATCCAATCAAGTACTCATCAGATGGACATGCCAAGTTATCCTTTGCATGGTTAATCGAGCATTAAATACTATTTTTGCTCTAGTGTCATGCACATCCGTAAAAAAACATGAGCCTACTAGGTATGTTATCCAATCAAGCACTAATGGGATGCGTGTGCCACTTTGCATGTAAGTCAATTCCACCTAGTTGAGGTGTACAAAAAGTGTTGTGCCCATCAGATATGCTTTGCATGGTCCATCGAGCATTAAATACTATTTTTGCTCGTGTCATGCACATCCGTAAAAAAAACACGCTGCTAGGTGTGTTATCCGATCAAGTACTTATGCGATGGGAATGCCACTTTGCATGTAAGTCACTTCCACCTGGTTGAAGGTGTGTGCAAAGTATTGTGCCCATCGGATATGCTTTGCATTGTCGATCAAGCATAACACACTGTTTCTGCCTTACTATCATGCACAACCATATAAAAACGCGGCCATAGGTGTGTTATTCTAATAAGTACTTATCAGATGGGGGCTCCACTTTGCACGCAAGTCCGTTTTAACTACGTTGAGGTGTGTGCAAAGTATTGTCACCATCAGATATGATTTGCATGGTCGATCACGCATTATACACCATTTTTTCCCTAATGATATGCACATCTGCAAAAAAACACGCCATTAGGTGTGTTATCTGACCAAGTACTTATCGGATGGGTGTGCCTCATTGAGAACATTTTAATACCACCTAGGTTGAGGTGTACAAAAAGTTCTGTGCCCATCGGATATCCTTTGCATGGTCGATCGAGCATTAAATACTATTTTTACTCTAGTGTCATGCACATCCGTCAAAAAACACGCTGCTAGGTATGTTATCCAATCAAGCACTTATGGGATGGGCGTGCCACTTTGCATGTAAGTTGATTCTACCTAGTTGAAGGTGTGTGCAAAGTATTGTGCCCATCGGATATGCTTTGCATTGTCGATCAAGCATAAAACACCGTTTTTGTCTTAGTGTCATGCACATTCGTCAAAAAACTGAGTCCTAGATGTGTTATTCAAACTAGTACTTATCGGATGGGGGCTCCAGTTTGCACACAAGTCCGTTTCAACTAGGTTGAGGTGTGTACAAAGTATTGTCACCATCGGATATGATTTGCATGGTCGATCATGCATTATACACTGTTTTTTCCCTAGTGGTATGCACATCCGTAAAAAAACACGCCCTTAGGTATGTTATCTGACCAAGTACTTATCGGATGGGTGTGCCTCTTTGAAAACATTTTAATACCACCTAGGTTGAAGTATAGGAAAAGTATTATGCCCATCAGATATGCTTTGCATGGTCGATCGAGCATTAAATACCATTTTTGCCTTAGTGCCATGCACATCCGTAAAAAAACACGCTGCTAGGTGTGTTATCCGATCAAGCACTTATGCGATGGGAATGCCACTTTGCATGTAAGCCAATTCCACCTAGTTGAAGGTGTGTGCAAAGTATCGTCCCATCAGATATGCTTTGCATGGTTGATAGAGCATTAAATACCATTTTTGCCTTAGTGCCATGCACATCCGTAAAAAAACACGCTGCTAGGTGTGTTATCTGATCAAGCACTTATGCGATGGGCGTGCCACTTTGCATGTAAGTCAATTTCACCTAGTTGAAGGTGTGTGCAAAGTATTGTGTTCATCGGATATGCTTTGCATTGTCGATCAAGCATAAAACACTGTTTCTGCCTTAGTGTCATGCACAACCATATAAAAACATGGCCATAGGTGTGTTATTCAAATAAGTACTTATCAGATGGGGGCTCCCCTTTGCACACAAGTTTGTTTCAACTACGTTAAGGTGCATGCAAAGTATTTTCACCATCAGATATGATTTGCATGGTCGATCACGCATTATACACCATTTTTTCCCTAATGATATGCACATCCGCAAAAAAACATGCCATTAGGTGTGTTATCTGACCAAGTACGTATCGGATGGGTGTGCCTCATTGAGAAGATTTCAATACCACCTAGGTTGAGGCATAAAAAAAGTTATGTGCCCATCGGATATCATTTGCATGGTCGATCGAGCATTAAATACTTTTTTTACTCTAGTGTCATGCACATCCGTCAAAAAACACGCTGCTAGGTATGTTATCCGATCAAGCACTTATGGGATGGGCGTGCCACTTTGCATGTAAGTCTATTCCACCTAGTTGAAGGTGTGTGCAAAGTATCGTGCCCATCGGATATGCTTTGCATGGTCGATCGAGCATTAAATACCATTTTTGTCTTAGTGCCATGCACATTCGTAAAAAAACACACTGCTAGGTGTGTTATCCGATCAAGCACTTATGCGATGGGCGTGCCACTTTGCATGTAAGTCAATTCCACCTGGCTGAAGGTGTGTGCAAAGTATCGTGCCCATCGGATATGCTTTGCATGGTCGATCGAGCATTAAATACCATTTGTGCCTTAGTGCCATGCACATTCGTAAAAAAACACGCTGCTAGGTGTGTTATCCGATCAAGCACTTATGCGATGGGAATGCCACTTTGCATGTAAGTCAATTCCACCTATTTGACAGTGTGTGCAAAGTATCGTGCCCATCAGATATGCTTTGCATGGTTGATAGAGCATTAAATACCATTTTTGCCTTAGTGCCATGCACATCCGTAAAAAAACACGTTGCTAGGTGTGTTATCTAATCAAGCACTTATGCGATGGGCGTATTACTTTGCATGTAAGTCAATTCCACCTAATTTAAGGTGTGTGCAAAGTATTGTGCCCATCGGATATGCTTTGCATTGTCGATCAAGCATAACACACCGTTTTTGCCTTAGTGTCATGCACAACCATATAAAAACACGGCCATAGGTGTGTTATTCAAATAAGTACTTATCAGATGGGGGCTCCACTTTGCAAGCAAGCCTGTTTGAACTATGTTGAGGTGCGTGCAAAGTATTGTCACCATCTAATATGCTTTGCATGGTCGATCATGCATTATACACCATTTTTTCCCTAATGATATGCACATCCGCAAAAAAACACGCCATTAGGTGTGTTATCTGACCAAGTACTTATACGATGGGTGTGCTTCATTGAGAACATTTCAATACCACCTAGTTTAAGGCATACGAAAAGTTTTGTGCCCATCGGATATCATTTGCATGGTCGATCGAGCATTAAATACTATTTTTGCTCTAGTGTCATGCACATCCGTCAAAAAACACGATGCTAGGTATGTTATCCGATCAAGCACTTATGGGATGGGCGTGCTACTTTGCATATAAGTCTATTCCACCTAGTTGAAGGTGTGTGCAAAGTATCGTGCCCATCGGATATGCTTTGCATGGTGGATCGAGCACTAAATACCATTTTTGCCTTAGTGCCATGCACATCTGTAAAAAAACACGCTGTTAGGTGTGTTATCTGACCAAGTACTTATCGGATGGGTGTGACTCATTGCGAACATTTTAATACCACCTAGGTTGAGGCGTACGAAAAGTTTTGTGCCCATCGGATATGCTTTGCATGGTCGATCGAGCATTAAATACTATTTTTGCTCGTGTCATGCACATCCGTCCAAAAACACGCTGCTAGGTATGTTACCTGATCAAGCACTTCTAAGATGGGCGTGCCACTTTGCATGTAAGTTGATTCCACCTAGTTGAAGGTGTGTGCAAAGTATTGTGCCCATCGGATATGCTTTGCATTGTCGATTAAGAAAAAAACACCGTTTTTGCCTTGGTGTCATGCACAACCATGAAAAAACACGGTCCTAGGTGTGTTATTCAAACTAGTACTTATAGGATGGGGGCTCCAGTTTGTACACAAGTCCGTTTCAACTAGTTTGAGGTGTGTGCAAAGTATTGTCACCATCGGATATGATTTGCATGGTTGATCACACATTATACACCGTTTTTTCCCTAGTGGTATGCACATCCACAAAAAAACACGCCCTTAGGTATGTTATCTGACCAAGTACTTATCGGATGGGTGTGCCTCTTTGACAACATTTTAATATCACCTAGGTTGAGGTATAGGAAAAGTATTATGCCCATCGGATATGCTTTGCATGGTCGATCGAGCATTAAATACCATTTTTGCCTTAGTGCCATGCACATCCGCAAAAAAACACGCTGCTAGGTGTGTTATCCGATCAAGCACTTATGCGATAGGAATGCCACTTTTCATGTAAGTCAATTCCACCTAGTTGAAGGTGTGTGCAAAGTATCGTGCCCATCGGATATGCTTTGCATGGTTGATCGAGCATTAAATACCATTTTTGCCTTAGTGCCATGCACATCCGTAAAAAAACACGTTGCTAGGTGTGTTATCTAATCAAGCACTTATGCGATGGGCGTACCACTTTGCATGTAAGTCAATTCCACCTAATTTAAGGTGTGTGCAAAGTATTGTGCCCATCGGATATGCTTTGCATTGTCGATCAAGCATAACACACCGTTTTTGGCTTAGTGTCATGCACAACCATATAAAAACACGGCCATAGGTGTGTTATTGAAATAAGTACTTATCAGATGGGGGCTCCACTTTGCACGCAAGTCCCTTTTAGCTACGTTAAAGTGCGTGCAAAGTATTGTCACCATCGAATATGATTTGCATGGTCGATCACGCATTATACACCATTTTTTCCCTAATGATATGCACATCCGCAAAAAAACATGCCATTAAATGTGTTATCTGACCAAGTACTTATCAGATGGGTGTGCCTCATGGAGAACATTTCAATATAACCTAGGTTAAGGCGTACGAAAAGTATTGTGCCCATCGGATATCATTTGCATGGTCGATTGAGCATTAAATACTATTTTTGCTCTAGTGTCATGCACATCCGTCAAAAAACACGCTACTAGGTATGTTATCTGATCAAGCACTTATGGGATGGGCATGCCGCTTTGCATATAAGTCTATTCAACCTAGTTGAAGGTGTGTGAAAAGTATCGTGCCCATCGGATATCCTTTGCATGGTCGATCGAGCATTAAATACCAATTTTGCCTTAGTGCCATGCACATCCGTAAAAAAACACGCTGCTAAGTGTGTTATCTGACCAAGTACTTATCGGATGGGTGTGCCTCATTGCAAAAATTTCAATACCACCTAGGTTGAGGTGTACTTAAAGTTTTGTGCCCATCAGATATGCTTTGCATGGTCAATCGAGCATTAAATACTATTTTTGCTCTAGTGTCATGCACATCCGTCAAAAAACACACTGCTAGGTATGTTATCCGATCAAGCACTTATGGGATGGGCATGCCACTTTGCATGTAGGTCGATTCCACCTAGTTGAAGGTGTGTGCAAAGTATTGTGCCCATCGGATATGCTTTGCATTGTCGATCAAGCATAAAACACCGTTTTTGCCTTGGTGTCATGCACAACCATGAAAAAACACGGTCCTAGGTGTGTTATTCAAACTAGTACTTATTGGATGGGGGCTCCAGTTTGGACACAAGTCCATTTCAACTAGGTTGAGGTGTGTGCAAAGTATTGTCACCATCGGATATGATTTGCATGGTCGATCACGCATTATACACCGTTATTCCCTAGTGGCATGCACATCCGCAAAAAAACACGCCCTTAGGTATGTTATCTGACCAAGTACTTATCGGATGGGTGTGCCTCTTTGATAACCTAGGTTGAGGTATAGGAAAAGTATTATGCCCATCGAATATGGTTTGCATGGTCGATCGAGCATTAAATACCATTTTTGCCTTAGTGCCATGCACATCCGTAAAAAAACACGCTGCTAGGTGTGTTATTCGATCAAGCACTGATGCGTCCGCAAAAAAACACAGCCTTAGGTATGTTATCTGACCAAGTACTTATCGGATGGGTGTGCCTCTTTGACAACATTTTAATACCACCTAGGTTGAGGTATAGGAAAAGTATTATGCCCATCAGATATGCTTTGCATGGTCGATCGAGCATTAAATACCATTTTTGCCTTAGTGCCATGCACATCCGTGAAAAAACACACTACTAGGTGTGTTATCCGATCAAGCACTTATGCGATGGGAATGCCACTTTGCATGTAAGTCAATTCCACCTAGTTGAAGGTGTGTGCAAAGTATCGTGCCCATCGGATATGCTTTGCATGGTCGATCGAGCATTAAATACCATTTTTGCCTTAGTGCCATGCACATCCATAAAAAACACACTGCTACGTGTGTTATCTGATCAAGCACTTATGCGATGGGCGTGCCACTTTGCATGTAAGTCAATTCCACTTAGTTGAAGGTGTGTGCAAAGTATTGTGCCAATCAGATATGCTTTGCATGGTCGATCGAGCATTAAATACTATTTTTGCTCTAGTGTCATGCACATCCGTCAAAAAACATGCTGCTAGGTATGTTATCCAATCAAGCACTTATGGGATGGGTGTGCCACTTTGCATGTAAGTCAATTCCACCTAGTTAAAGGTGTGTGGAAAGTATCGTGCGCATCGGATATGCTTTGCATGGTCGATCAAGCATTAAATACCATTTTTGCGTTAGTGCCATACACATCCGTAAAAAAACACGCTGCTAGGTGTGTTATCTGATCAAGCACTTATGCGATGGGCATGCCACTTTGCATGTAAGTCAATTCCACCTAGTTAAAGGTGTGTGCAAAGTATTGTGCCCATCTAATATGCTTTGCAATGTCGATCAAGCATAACACACCGTTTTTGCCTTAGTGTCATGCACAACCATATAAAAACACGGCCATAGGTGTGTTATTCAAATAAGTACTTATCAGATGGGGGCTCCACTTTGCACGCAAGTCCATTTTAATTACGTTGAGGTGCGTGCAAAGTATTTTCACCATCGGATATGATATGCATGGTCGATCACGCATTATACACCATTTTTTCCCTAATGATATGCACATCCACAAAAAAACATGCCATTAGGTGTGTTATCTGACCAAGTACTTATCGGATGGGTGTGCCTCATTGAGAACATTTCAATACTACCTAGGTTGAGGCATACGAAAAGTTTTGTGCCCATCGGATATCCTTTGCATGGTTGATCAAGCATTAAATACTATTTTTGCTCTAGTGTCATGCACATCCGTCAAAAAACACGCTGCTAGGTATGTTATCCGATCAAGCACTTATGGGGTGGGCATGACACTTTGCATGTAAGTTGATTCCACCTAGTTGAAGGTGTGTGCAAAGTATTGTGCCCATCGGATATGCTTTGCATTGTCGATCAAGCATAAAACACCGTTTTTGTCTTAATGTCATGCACATTCGTCAAAAAACGCAGTCCTAGATGTGTTATTCAAACTAGTACTTATCGGATGGGGGCTCCAATTTGCACGCAAGTCCATTTCAACTATTTTGAGGTGTGTGAAAAGTATTGTCACCATCAGATATGATTTACATGGTCGATCATGCATTATACAGCGTTTTTTCCCTAGTGGTATGCACATTCGCAAAAAAACACGCCCTTAGGTATGTTATATGACCAAGTACTTATCGGATGGGTGTGCCTCTTTGAAAAAATTTTCATACCACCTAGGTTGAGGTATAGGAAAAGTATTATGCCCATCGGATATGCTTTGCATGGTCGATCGTGCATTAAATTCCATTTTTGCCTTAGTGCCATGGACATCCGTAAAAAAACACGCTGCTAGGTGTGTTATCTGATCAAGCACTTATGCGATGGGAATGCCACTTTACATGTAAGTGAATTACACCTAGTTAAAGGTGTGTGCAAAGTATCGTGCCCATCAGATATGCTTTCCATGGTCGATCGAGTATTAAATACCATTTTTGCCTTAGTACCATGCACATCCGTAAAAAAACACACTGCTACGTGTGTTATCTGATCAAGCACTTATGCGATGGGTGTGCCACTTTGCATGTAAGTCAATTACACCTAGTTGAAGGTGTGTGCAAAGTATTGTGCCCATCGAATATGCTTTGCATGGTCGATCGAGCATTAAATACTATTTTTGCTCTAGTGTCATGCACATCCGTCAAAAAACACGCTGCTAGGTATGTTATCCAATCAAGCACTTATGAGATGGGCGTGCCACTTTGCATCTAAGTCAATTCCACCTAGTTAAGGGTGTGTGCAAAGTATCATGCCCATCGGATATGCTTTGCATGGTCGATCGAGCATTAAATACCATTTTTGCCTTAGTGCCATGCACATCCGTAAAAAAACACGCTGCTAGTTGTGTTATCTGATCAAGCACTTATGCGATGGGCATGCCACTTTGTATGTAAGTCAATTCCACCTAGTTGAAGGTGTGTGCAAAGTATTGTGCCCATGGGATATGCTTTGCATTGTCGATCAAGCATAACACACCGTTTCTGCCTTAGTGTCATGCACAACCATATAAAAACATGGCCATAGGTGTGTTATTCAAGTAAGTACTTATCAGATGGGGGATCCACTTTGCACGAAGTCCGTTTTAACTGCTTTGAGGTGAGTGCAAAGTATTGTCACCATCGGATATGATTTGCATGGTCGATCACGCATTATATACCATTTTTTCCCTAATGATATGCACATCCGCAAAAAAACACGCCATTAGGTGTGTTATCTGACCAAGTACTTATCGGATGGGTGTGCCTCATTGAGGACATTTCAATACGACCTAGGTTGAGGTGTACGAAAAGTTTTGTGCCCATCGGCGGATATCCTTTGCATGGTCGATCAAGCATTAAATACTATTTTTGCTCTAGTGTCATGCACATCTGTCAAAAAACACGCTGCTAGGTATGTTATCCGATCAAGCACTTATGGGATGGGCATGCCACTTTGCATGTAAGTCGATTCCACCTAGTTGAAGGTGTGTGCAAAGTATTGTGCCCATCGGATATGCTTTGCATTGTCGATCAAGCATAAAACACCGTTTTTGCCTTGGTGTCATGCGCAACCATGAAAGAACACGGTCCTAGGTGTGTTATTCAAACTAGTACTTATAGGATGGGGGCTCCAATTTGCTCACAAGTCCGTTCCAACTAGGTTGAGGTGTGTGCAAAGTATTGTCACCATCGGATATGATTTGCATGGTCGATCACGCATTATACACCGTTTTTTCCCTAGTGGTATGCACATCCGCAAAAAAACACGCCCTTAGGTATGTTATCTGACCAAATACTTATCGGATGGGTGTGCCTCTTTGACAAAATTTTAATACCACCTAGGTTGAGGTATAGGAAAAGTATTATCCCTATCGGATATGCTTAGCATGGTCAATCGAGCATTAAATACCATTTTTGCCTTAGTGCCATGCACATCCGTAAAAAAACACACTGCTAGGTGTGTTATCCGATCAAGCACTTATGCGATGGGAATGCCACTTTGCATGTAAGTCAATTCCACCTATTTGAAGATGTGTGCAAAGTATCATTCCCATCGGATATGCTTTGCATTGTCGATCAAGCATAACACACCGTTTCTGCCTTAGTGTCATGCACAACCATATAAAAACATGGCCATAGGTGTGTTATTCAAATAAGTACTTATCAGATGGGGGCTCCACTTTGCACGCAAGTCCATTTTAACTACTTTGAGGTGCGTACAAAGTATTGTCACCATCGGATATGATTTGCATGGTCGATCATGCATTATACACCATTTTTTCCCTAATGATATGCACATCCGCAAAAAAACACGCCATTAGGTGTGTTATCTGACCAAGTACTTATCGGATGGGTGTGCCTCATTGAGAACATTTCAATACCACCTAGGTTGAGGCTCACGAAAAGTTTTGTGCCCATCGGATATCCTTTGCATGGTCGATCGAGCATTAAATTCTATTTTTGCTCGTGTCATGCACATCCGTCAAAAAACACGCTACTAGGTATGTTATCCGATCAAGCACTTATGGGATGGGCGTGCCACTTTGCATGTAAGTCGATTCTACCTAGTTGAAGGTGTGTGCAAAGTATTGTGCCCATCGGATATGCTTTGCATTGTCGATCAAGCATAAAACACCATTTTTGTCTTAGTGTCATGCACATTCGTAAAAAAACGCAGTCCTAGATGTGTTATTCAAACTAGTACTTATCGGATGGGGGCTCTAGTTTGCACACAAGTCCGTTTCAACTAGGTTGAGGTGTGTGCAAAGTATTGTCACCATCGGATATGATTTGCATGGTCGATCATGCATTATACACCATTTTTTCCCTAGTGGTATGCACATCTGCAAAAAACACGCCCTTAGGTATGTTATCTGATCAAGTACTTATCGGATGGGTGTGCCTCTTTGAAAACATTTTAATACCACCTAGGTTGAGGTATAGGAAAAGTATTATGCCTATCGGATATGATTTGCATGGTCGATCGAGCATTAAATACCATTTTTGCCTTAGTGCCATGCACATCCGTAAAAAAACACGCTGCTAGGTGTGTTATCCGATCAAGCAATTATGCGATGGGAATGCCACTTTGCATGCAAGTCAATTCCACCTAGTTGAAGGTGTGTGCAAAGTATCATGCCCATCGGATATGCTTTGCATGGTCGATCGAGCATTAAATTCCATTTTTGCCTTAGTGCCATGCACATCCGTAAAAAAACACGCTGCTAGGTGTGTTATCTGATCAAGGACTTATGCGATGGGCGTGCCACTTTTCAGGTAAGTAAATTCCACCTAGTTGAAGGTGTGTACAAAGTATCGTGCCCATCGGATATGCTTTGCATTGTCGATCAAGCATAACACACTGTTTCTACCTTAGTGTCATGCACAACCATATAAAAACACGGCCATAGGTGTGTTATTCAAATAAGTACTTATCAGATGGGGGCTCCACTTTGCACGCAAGTCTGTTTTAACTACGTTGAGGTGCGTGCAAAGTATTGTCACCATCAGATATGATTTGCATGGTCGATCACGCATTATACACCATTTTTTCCCTAATGATATGCACATCCGCAAAAAAACATGCCATTAGGTGTGTTATCTGACCAAGTACTTATCGGATGGGTGTGCCTCATTGAGAACATTTCAATACCACCTAGGTTGAGGCGTACGAAAAGTTTTGTGCCCATCGGATATCCTTTGCATGGTCGATCGAGCATTAAATACTATTTTTACTCTAGTGTCATGCACATCCGTCAAAAAACATGCTGCTAGGTATGTTATCCGATCAAGCACTTATGGGATGGGCGTGCCACTTTGCATGTAAGGTTATTCTACCTAGTTGAAGTGTGTGCAAAGTATTGTGCCCATCGGATATGCTTTTCATTGTCGATCAAGCATAAAACACCATTGTTGCCTTAGTGTCATGCACAATCGTCAAAAAACACGATCGTAGGTGTATTTTTCAAACAAGTACTTATCGGATGGGGATGCCACTTTGCAGACAAGTCAATACTGCCTAGGTTGAGGAACGTGTAAAGTCTTGTGTCCATTGGATATGCTTTGCATAGTCGGTCTGACATGATACACCATTTTGTTGCTAGTGTTATGCACAATCGTCATAAAATACGTTTGGAGGTGTGTTATCCGAATAAGTACTTATGAGATGGGTGCACCACTTTGTATGCAAGTCAATAAGACCTAGGTTGAGGCGTGTACAAAGTTTTGTGCCCATCGGAGAAATGTAGATGCGATAATATTAGAAAATTCTCGGTATATGTATATGTGTGTGTGTGTGGCAAACAATTTTGACACAAAGTAAACACCTAGTGCACAAATTATGCACTTCATACCTTGAGTAAATAAGCTTGTTGATGAGGATAAATATGCCCTTGAATAAAAGCACAGTTGTTGTATGACCACAATAGGATCGCTTTGACACCTGTTATTTTGCCCATATGTAAGTTTACAAATAGTATAAAAAATCATATAATAATATATTAATAGTTTGCAAATGTGTATAGCAAGTGAGTAATGGGAAGTGGAAGTGGGAATGAGGAGGGAGGAGTGGAATAGGATAGGGAAGTAATAAGGGTGTATGATAATAAGTATAAAAAATAGTATAATAATATATTAATAGTTTTCAAATGGCAAGTGAGTAATGGGAAGTGGAAGTGAGAGTGGGGAGGGAAGAATGGAATGGGAGAGGGGAAGGTAATAGGGGAGTAGGCTAATAAGGGAGTGAAATGAGTGAGGGCGTTAATAGGGGATGAAAAAGAGGAGGGTGAGATGGGGAAATATGGGATTTTGGGAAATGGGAGGAGTATGGGACATGGTGGAAATGTGGGATGGGAGTGGTGGCAATGGGGAGGCAGAAGAAATGGATGGATGGGGGGAGGGCTAATGGATGAGGGATGGGGGTCCAATAGGAGAGGGGGAGTAATGGGAGCCAATGGGGGGATAAATGAAAAGCCAATAGGAGAGAGGGGAGGAATGGAAAGCCAATAGGAGAGGAGGAGGAAAACCTAATTTTTCTTATATATAGTCTTCCTTCTTCATTCATTCTCCCCTCATTTCATTCACTGAAGCAAGAAAGCAAGAAAGCAAGGACGATCAAGAGAGCAAGGAAGGAAGAGCAAGAAAGCAAGAAAGAGCAAACTTACAAACTTTTTCCAGGTACTTGTAAATTTTTTTGATTAATTTTTCTAGTTTCTTTTTTAAAATTTGAAGAGAGAGGAACTAGAGAGAGAAAGGTTCAGGGGAGGAGAAGAAGAGGATGGAGGGAGTGGAGGGAAGGGAGGAGGAAGGGAGGTAGAGGGTGGGGCTAAGTAGAGGAAGGAAAGGAGGAGGGAGGGGGGGGAAGGGAGGGACTGTCTCCCATGGAGGGAGGAAGGGGGGAGGGGGAAGGGGGGGCTGGCGGCCTGGAGGGGAGGAAGGGGGCTGGCGGCGCTGGCGGGGCGGGGAGAGGGGTGGGTGGGGGGGAAGAGGATCAAAGGCCGAGAGAGGGGGCGGCTGGCGGCAGTAGCCGCCAGCTCGAGGGCGAAGAGGGAGGTGGGTGGGAGGGAAGCAGGTGGTAGGGGGGCTGGCGGCCGTGGCCGCCAGCTCGGGGGCGGGGAGGGGGTTGGGTGGGAGGGGTGAGAGGGGTAGGAGGAGCGGCTGGCGGCCGCGGCCGCCAGCTCGGTGGCGGGGCGAAGAGGGAGGTGGGTGGGAGCGAAGGGGGTGGGAGGGGGGGCTGGCGGCCGCGGTCACCAGCTCGGGGGTGAGGCGAAGAGAGAGGTGGGTGGGAGGGAAGGGGGTGGGAGCGAAGGGTGCGGCTGGCGGCCACGGCCGCCAGCTCGGGGGCGGGGAGGGGGGTGGGTGGGGCGGAAGGGGGTAGGAGGGGCTGAGAGGGGGGGGGGCTTGGTGGCGGGAAGGGGGTTGGGTGGGAGGGATGAAGGGGTGGGAGGGGCTGAGAGGGGGGGGCTGGCGGCCGCGGTCGCCAGCTCGGGGGCGGGGAGGGGGGTGGGTGGGGGGGGGTGGGAGGGGTTAAGAGGGGGGGGTCTGGCGGCCGCGGCAGCCAGCCCGGGGGAAGGGGGGGTGTGGGGAAGAGGGGGGGGAGGGCTGGGGGGTCGCGAAGGGGGGGAGGGTGAAGAGGGCGGGGCTGGCAGCCACGGCTACTAGCCCGGGGAGGGGGTTGGGTGGGAGGGAAGGGGGTGGGAGGGGTTGAGAGGAAGGGGGGGTGGGAAAGGGGGGGAGGGCTGGGGGGTCGCGAAGGGGGGGGGGAGGGCTAAGAGGGGGGGAAGGGGTGGGAGGGGTTGAGAGGAGGGGGGGCTGGCAGCCGGCCGCCAGCCAGGGGTGGGCTGGGGGGGTCTCAAAGGGGGGGGATGGCTGAGAGGGCGGGAAGGGGGTACGAGGGGTTGAGAGGAGGGGGGGAGGGGGGGGAGGGTTGGGGGGTCGTGAAGGGGGGGTGGGGAAGGGGGGAGCACTGAGAGGGGGAGGGGGAAGGGTGAAGAAGGGGGGAGCGCTGAGAGGAGGAGGGGGCTGGCGGCCGCGACCGCCAGCCTAGGGAGGGGGTGGGAGGGGTGAAGGGGGTGGGAGGGGTTGAGAGGAGGGGAGGGGGCCAGCGACCGCGGCCGCCAGCCTGGGGGAAGGGTGGGTGGGAAAGCAGGGGAGGGCTCGGGGGGGGTCGCGAAGGAGGGGGGGGAGGGTTGAGAGGGCAAGGGGGTGGGAGGGGTTGAGAGGAGGGGACGGGGCTGGCGGCTATGGCCGCCAGCCGGGGGGAAAGGGAGGGAGGGCTCGAGGGGGTCGCCAAGGAGGGGGGGGGAGGGTTGAGAGGGGGGCAAGGGGGTGGGAGGGGTTGAGAGGAGGGGGGGGCTGGGGGGGGTGGGGAAGAGGGGGGGAGGGTTGGGGGGGTCGCGAAGGGGGGTGGGGAAAAGGGGGGAGGGTTGAAAGGGGGTAGGGGGAAAAAGGGGTAGGGGAGGAAGGGGTTAGGCGACGGGAGAGGGGGAAGGGTAGCGGGAGGGGAGGGGTCGACGGGGGGATTTTAGCGAAAGGAGGGAGGGGAGGGGAGGGGAGGGGAGGGGTCGAGGGAGGAGTTTTGGCGACGGAGGGAGCGGAGGGAAGGGGAAGGGAGGGGAGGGCTGGGTCGAGGGATGGATGGAGGGAGGGAGGGAGGGGAGAGGAAGGAGAGAGAGGAGAGAGAGAGGAGAGGAGAGGAGGGAGCAGAAGGAGAGAGAGGGGAGAGGAGGATTTGACTTACTATCACGAGCAAGAACGACAAATAAGATTTGACTTACGAGAAGAATGAAAAGGACTTACGAGAAGAATGAAAAGGACTTACAAGAATCGAGAAGAGTGTTGAAGAAAGTATCAAGAAGAATGTTGAACACAAATTTGAATTCAAAAGGAACGTATGAGAAGAAAGTATAAGAAGAATGTTAGAAGAAAGTATAAGAAGAATGTTGAACACAAATTTGAATTCAAATTTCCCTCTCTTTTTTGAAAATTCAAATTTATGCATAGGAGGAGTGGGCTAGTTTTAACTCTCTCCTCATTTCATTGAAGCAACCAAGAGCGGAAGAGAAAGGATAAGCGGAGCCTTACTTTTTTCACTTTTTCCAGGTACTTGCATTCTTTTTTATTCGTCTTGTAATTCTTTTTCTTTACTTACAATTCTTTTCAATTAGTTTCTTGTTAAAGTTTTTGAGTTCTATTTCTTAAAATTCGTCTTGTAATTCTTTTTCTTTACTTATAATTCTTTTTCAATTAGTTTATTCTTAAAGTTTTTGAGGAGGTGGTCTTTTAGAAGGCATTACAATTCTTTTTAAATTAGTTTCTTATTTGAGTTTTTGAATTCTATTTTAATTAGTTTTTTATTTATATTTGAGTTTGTAAATTTGAGAAATGAGAGAATAGGGAGGGAGGGAAAGAGAGAAATTAAGAGAGAGAAGAGGGGCTCCTTAAATGAGAGAGGAGAGGGAGAGAGGGAGAGAGAGAGAGAGATTCACACAGAGAAGAGGGGCTCCTTAAATGAGAGAGAAGAGTAGGGAGGGAAAGAAAGAGAGAGGAGAGAGGGGGAGAGAGATTAAGAGAGAGAAGCGGGTCTCTTGGGGGCCATGGCTGCTTGAGGGAGGGAGAGAGTAGGGAGAGAGAGGGAGAGAGAGAGAGAGAGAGAGGGAGGGAGAGAGAGAAAGAGGGAGAGAGGGAAAGAGAGAGACGGAGAGAGAGAGAGGGAGAGAGAGAGAGAGAGAGAGAGATGTTTATCAGAATGAAACGTGGCGAGAGGAGATAGGAAAAGAGAGAGAGAGAGAGAAGAGAAGAGGGAGACTTAGGGAGAGAGAGAGAGAGAGAGAGAGAGAGAGAGAGAGAGAGAGGGAGAGAGAGGGAGAGAGAGGGAGAGAGAGAGAGGAATGAAACTTTTGTGCTAGAGGGAGGGAGAGGGAGAGAGAGAATAAGTGGGATGAGGATAGAGAGAAAAATACTTAAGAGTTGTCACAGAGAGAGAGAGAGAGAGAGAGATTAAGAGAGAGAATGAGGTGTCTTGACTATGGCTACAAAGAGATTTAGGAGTCGAGAGAGAGAGAGAAAGTAAAGAGAGTTTTATATATTTACATCTTTTATATTATACTTTTAAAAAATTATAAAAGAGTGAATTTATGGTTTGTTTTGAAGGTGAGATAATATTTTTATATATATTCATCTTTTAAATTGAAAAATGTTAACTTTTCTTTATATACTTATTCTTCATTTATATCACATGCAGGTTTAGCCTCTACATCACAACCCCTTCTTTTGCATATTTAAGCCTCTTAAACCCCAGCACTAAACCCCAGCACATTAAAATGAACACAGAAAAAGAAATTATTTATTGCTTTTCTTCGCTTCGACGGTTGGTTTAGCATAGTTTAGCATAGATTAGATTGCCTTAGAGGAGAGACAATTCTCCAAGTTGCCAATCGAAGCCATGCTCAAATTTTTCTAACTAGTTCCTAATCGTTGTCAGTCCCTTCGCTCACATGCGGTTTAACACTCATAACATGCTATTAAATAAGACCTTTTACCATTTACCAAGAAGTTTATCAGTGGGCAGATTGCATGAGCAGATATCAGTGGACAGATTACATATATCAGTGGACAGATTACATGTCATGGGACATATTGGAGCTTGATGATTATTAATTATTTTTATTGCATTTGTATAAATATTTAAGCTCCTTTATTGTCATAAAAACCCTTGTAAAGCCTTCTATGCTATTTTTTACATTTATTGTCATATGAAGCGCCTTGTAATAAACCCGACCATCCCGACCATTCACTAATTAACGAGTATCAGTGGGATGCATAAGTGGATATCATGTGGGCTGCATAAGTGGATATTAGTGGAACAATTTTTAGTGGATAGATTGCATCAGTTGGGTATCAGTGCACAGATATCAATGGATGGACAGATTACATGTCATCATGAAGATTGAAGCTTTATGACTAGAGGGTAAATCAATGGATGGACAGATTACATGAATCTTCACGAAGATTGAAGCTTTATCACTAGACGACATTTTATATTACTTGTAAAGCTTTATTGGCTAATTTTTTTACATTTGTACAAATATTTAAGCCTTGTAAAGCCTTGTAGGCTATTCCCACATTTATTGCCATATGAAGCCTTGTAAAGCCTTTTGGGCTATTTCCCACATTTATTGTACCAAGGGTTGTATATTGTACTTTACTTGTATATATCTAAATTCTTCATTATCTTTTCTTGTAGGATTATGGAGCAATCAGCTAATGTGATGGCTATCCTAAATGACTCTGAGATCAGAGAATGAGTTTCTGATGTCACTTTGAATTTCAAAGGAAAGGAATATAGCCCCAATGGCTTTGGTAGGTGGACTCGATATCACATGGGCAGAAGAGCTTGGTTTCTTCATCAAAAGGAAAAGAGACTCTTTCTACTTATGTCAAAAAGGGAGTTCAATGGTGTTGAAGATCCATGGGATGCTACTTTCTTCAAAAAAGATATGACTTCAAGCCTTGTAGTAGGCATAATAATACAGTGAAAAGACACCTTTGTGGATATTTTAACAAAGAGTTTGTGGGGGTTAAAGGTCACTGTGCCTTTACCTCGGTTATGTACAATACTCAAACACATATATAAATGAATGAAAAAGAAGATTAGGGTGGTTCTGCACCCACCAAAACTTGTGTGGCTCTCTGTCTCTCTCTCTCTCCTTCTTCCGTTCTTGCTTCCGTTGAGAGCACTCTCAATTGGTATCAGAGCCCGGGTGATCTAGCTGAGCGTGCGTGAATGCTTGGAAGCTCAGCAGCTCTGTGGGAGGAAGGAGAAGCTCTGTGGGAAGCTTTGTGGGTGACTTTACTTGCATTCAAATGTGCAGAGCCTTGGAGGAACCTTTGGAAAAGTCACTTTGGCTTTGCGAAGTGGTTTTGAGAGCCTGTTAAGAGTTTTCAAAGAAAAAGTCGTTTTTTGAGCTTTTCCCTATTCCGTTCGATTACAGAGACTCCGTATTGACTTGTAGAGGCAACTATTGCCCACTTTTGGTGTCCACTTCAGTTCAAGAGCCTGGAAACACCTTCATTCTTGAATCTGGGATCATTTCATTGGATTTCTGACTCACTGTGTCAGTTTCTGCGTTTTTTGCCCGAGTGTTGGAACTCAAGTTTGGAGCAACCATTTGCAGATCTGTCAGTTCCGGTGGACTCAGGAGGTTCTAAAACTTCTATGTTGCTCATCATTCACACTCCAGTTGAGTTTACAAACAGCTCTGTTTCCAAAAACGTTTTTCAGTCCGTGTGTTGGACCCAATGATTGAGACCACGGTTTCCAAAACCGTCTATCCCATTGCATTTCGAACGCCCAAAAACCCCTACCTATCAGTTCTTGTGCGATTCGGTGGAGGATTTTCAGAGTTATAGATCTCTGTGTATTTGATTTCATCTCTCTGTTATGCATTCTTCATTCTAAGGTTTTGAAACCTTAGATTTATGCCACATGGCAGTAAATAAGTGTTGACTCCCATTTCTCACTCATTAGTTGGGATTTTGGAGTTTTGGCAGAAGAGACATATTTGCAGATTTTCTTGCTGAGCCCGATTATGCAATGGCGCCCATGTTTTGAGGCATCTTAGGTTCTATTTTCAGTAGCGATCATTACCGTGGGACTATGATTTCTTGAGCATACCTTATGCAGATCACTCTGGTTGCAGTTTGAGCAGTGTTGTGCGCTCATTCGTGGTATCCATTGGGTTGCAGTGGATGATTTATAGGCCATTTGGATGCATTGCGGTCCTTATTGGATGTGCTGATAGGCCCAAATTGCCTTGTGGGATGCTATTTTTATGGATGCTATTTTAAGCTAAGGGACAGCTTTGACACATTGCAGGTGATGCACTGATAGTGCTATGCTCTCTTGAATGAGATATTATTGATGCATATGCCAGTGGATGGTGTTTATGCTTGAGTCATTTGGCACTTATTGGCATTTTCTTTTGGGCCAGATTTGCTCATATGGATGCATAGTATATGCACATGAGTCAGATGCTTTGAGACATGAGTTTCGGTGATATTTCACTCTATTGTGGCATACACATTTGGGTGCACCTAGTATTTGGTGTGATTCTCTCTTGCAGGCACTAGCATTTGGGATTTTGTTTCATTTGCATCATGGCATCCTTTTCTATGTCTGAAAAGGAGTTTTTCAACATTAAAAAGTTTGATGGGACAAACTTTTCTTTGTGGAAAGAACAAAAAAGGGATGTGCTTATTCAAAAGAAGCAGATTAAACCCTTGGTAGGGATTGAAGCTAAGCCTGCAAATATGTCTGAGGATGATTGGAATGAGTTGGATGCATTAGCAAAGTCTACTATTAGACTTCATCTTACAGAGTCAGTTTATTTCATAGTAGTGAATGAGCAGACTAATGAGCAGACTACGGAAGATTTGTGGAAGAAACCGTGTGCCACTTATGAAAAGGAAACTGCCTCTAATAAAGTTTACCTCATGAAGAGGTTGTTTGAGCTGCAGATGAAGGAAGGGGTCTCCATCGCTTCTCACTTGAATGAATTCAATATTATTTTCAGCCAGCTTCAGGCTCAGAAGATGAATTTTGATGTGGAGACTAAGGCAATATTTCTCTTATGTTCATTGCCATCCTCATGGGATACCTTCTGTACAGCTGTCAGTAACTCTGCACCTAGTGGAGTACTGAAATTTGATGATGTTGTGGGTAGCTTGTTGGCCGAGGAGATTAGACGGAAGTCTATGGATGGCAACAAGCAGGATGTAGCCTTAAATGTGCAAAGGGGCAGATCACAGTTCAGGAGGAAGTCCCAAGAAAGAGGGAAGTCTCGTAGCAAATCCAGGGCATGGAACATTGAGTGTTACCACTGTGGCAAGAAGGGCCATATGAAAAAGGATTGCTACAAGCTAAAAAGAGAGCAAAAGGATAAGAAAAAGAATGCAAATTGGGGTGCAAATCAAAAGGAAGTGAGTCCAAGGGAGGACAAAGGAAAAGTAAAGATCGAGGAGATCAATGCAGTCACACATGATAGAGACAATGACGTTCTCTTCATGTCTAGTTTATCTGCAGAGTTGCTTACCACTTCAGATGATGCATATTCCCAGGATTGGATTTTAGATTCTGGTGCTTCGTTCCATGTTACTCCCCATAGGGAATGGTTCTCCACTTATGACAGTGGAAAGACAGGTTGTGTGCATCTTGGAAATGACTATGCATGTGACATAGTGGGAGCTGGTGACATAAAGTTTTCTTTTGCAAATGGGTCTGCATTTGTTTTGAAACATGTGAGACATGTGCCTAAGCTGACCAAGAGTCTTATTTCAGTGGGTCAGCTAGATGATGCTGATTTTCACACCACTTTTGGCTTTCAGAGTTGGAAAATTCAAAAGGGCTCTATGCTTTTGGCTAGGGGTGCCAAGCGTGGGACTTTGTATCCCTTACATGTATCAGGGGTATTTGATCATGTTGTTGCAATAACCGAGCAGCCAAGCACTTCTTTGTGGCATTGCAGGTTGGGGCACATGAGCCAGAATGGAATGAAACTCTTATGCCGTTTGGGTTATGTACCGCATGTGAGTTTCTCTGATTTTGAATTTTGTGAGCATTGTCTCTATGGGAAGCAGACTAAATCAGCCCATAAAAGAAGGGGAAAGAAAGAGTTTGAAATGCTTGATTTGGTGCATTCAGACGTATGTGGTCCCATGCCTACACGGTCATTAGGTGGGGCTGAAAACTATGTGACATTCATTGATGATGCAACTAGGAAAGTGTGGGCTTATGCTATAGCTCGGAAGAGTGATGTGTTCCAGGTATTTCAGAAATGGCTGGCCTTGGTTGAGAATCAGTCAGGTAGAACGCTTAAATGCCTACGGACTGACAATGGTGGAGAGTATCTCTCTGATGACTTTCAGCATTTCTGTGATACACGTGGGATTAAGAAGGAGCTCACATCCCCTCGTACTCCAGAGCAAAATCCAGTTGCAGAAAAGATGAACCGTACCATTCAAGAAAGGTTGCAATGCATGCTTTCCAATGCAAGTCTTTCTGGTGGTTTTTGGGCTGAGGCAATGAAGACTGCAGTGCATGTGATCAATAGATCACCTAGTAAGAGTTTGGATGGTGGTATTCCTGAAGAGGCATGGAGTGGCAAGAAGCCCTCTTACTCTCATTTGCATATATTTGGGTGTGAGGCATATGCACATGTGCCAAAAGAGCTTCGAAAGAAGCTAGATCCTAAGTCTAGGAAATGCATCTTTCTGGGTTATGGTGAAAGTGGAGAGATGGGCTATCATCTCTGGGATCCAGAAGCAAAGAAGATCATACGCAGCCATGATGTGGTCTTCAATGAGAAGAAGATGCATAAGGCACCCATGAGGGATGTGGAAATGAGGAGAATCACTTTCCAGGATGTGAATCCACCTGCATATGTTGATAGACAGCAAGCTGTCCATGCACCAAATGTGTAAGAAATGGTACCACCAAGTACTCCCACAGGTATACAATCAAGGGTAGATGATGGATCATCTATTGGTGGAAATGATGAGCCAAATGTGGCTGATATGCAAGTGGGACAGCAAGCTGAAATGCCCTTGAGAAGATCATCTAGAGTGTCTAGACCGCCTGATAGGTTTGTTCCAGGGGTAGACTATGTGATGCTTACTGATTGTGGGGAGCCTTCTTGCTATAGAGAGGCTATGATGCGTGAGGATCAACGCAAGTGGGAGTATGCTATGCAATCAAAGATGAGTTCACTTATGAAGAATAAGACTTGGGACTTGGTTTCTTTGCCACATGGAAAGAAAGCATTGCCATGTAAATGGGTCTACAAAATGAAGGTCACAGGTGCTAATGTGCCTAGGTACAAGGCCCATTTGGTTGCTAAAGGGTTCAAGCAAGAGAAGGGTGTGGACTTTGATGAGATATTCTCTCCGGTTGTGAAGATGACCACACTTAGATGCATGCTTGGACTAGTGGCATCAGACGATATGGAGCTTATGCAGATGGATGTCAAGACAGCTTTCTTGCATGGGGATTTGCATGAGGAAATTTACATGGTGCAACCGGAAGGCTTTGAAGAAAAGGGCAAAGAGCATTTAGTTTGCAAGCTAAAGAAGAGTCTCTATGGTCTTAAGCAAGCACCTAGAGAATGGTATCAGAAGTTTGATGCTTTCATTCGGTCCCAGGGTTTTAGAAGGAGTGAAATTGATCCCTGCCTCTAGACTAAAAGGGCTAAGGATAATAGCCTGATAATCTTGGCACTATATGTGGATGATATGCTATTGGCTAGCAAGAATACTTATGAGCTAGATGCATTAAAGGCTAAGTTGCATGAGGCCTTTGATATGAAGGATTTGGGATTTGCAGGTCATATTCTTGGTATGCACATCACGCATGATCGGAGTAGGAAACTCCTTTGGCTTTCACGAAAAGAGTATGTTACAAAAGTATTGCAGCGTTTCAATATGGAGGGGGGGAAGGCAGTGAGTACTCCATTGCCTCCATATGTGAAACTGAGTCATACAGATAGTCCCAAATCAGATGAGGAAAGGGCCGTGATGGCCAAGGTTCCTTATGCATCAGCAGTTGGGAGTCTTATGTATGCTATGATAGCTACTAGACTAGACATTGCATTTGCAGTGGGAGTTGTTAGTCGGTATATGGCTAATCCAGGAAAGAGGCATTGGGAGGCAGTTAAGTGCATCATGAGGTACATGAAGGGTACCAAGGAGATGTGCATCTGCTTTGGTAAAGGAGACATGCATGTACTTGGGTACACAGATTCAGACTATGCAGGGCATGTGGATAGTAGGAGATCCACTTCTGGTTATGTGTTCACCTTTGCAAGTGGTGCAGTGTCGTGGATGTCTCGCACACAGAAGTGCGTTGCTTTGTCTACCACAGAGGCTGAGTATCTTGCAGCCACAGAGGGTTGCAAGGAGGCTATATGGCTTGATCGGCTAGTGGGAGATTTGGGGATTCATACAGGTGTACTGACATTGCATAGTGATTCCATGAGTGCTATTCAGCTAGCACGGAATCCGGTCTTTCATGCAAAGACCAAACACATTGAGGTCAGGTACCATTTCATCAGGGAGGTACTTGAGGACAAGCGCATAGAGCTTGTCAAGATTCATACAGATGATAACCCTACAGATATCCTGACGAAGAGTCTACCTAGTTAGGGGTTTGAGTATTGTCATGTATTGATGGGCATTGGATAGTATGCTCACTGGTTGTTCTCCCTTAAAGGCTTATTGTCCTTTAAGTGGGAGGTTGTGGGGGTTAAAGGTCACTGTGCCTTTACCCCGGTTATGTACAATACTCAAACACATATATAAATGAATGAAAAAGAAGATTCGGGTGGTTCTGCACCCACCAAAACTTGTGTGGCTCTCTGTCTCTCTCTCTCTCCTTCTTTCGTTCTTGCTTCCGTTGAGAGCACTCTCAGAGTTCAGATCCTGAAGTTGGCGGTATGCATTTTATTGTGTCAAGGAGAGACGCAAAGACCTTTGTGATGCCTCCTCCTCAACCATCAAAGTTTCCAGAGCTGCAAAGGGCATTGGAGACTCTTTCATATACTTGGGAGCAATTTCCTAGTGTGGTGGCAAAAAGGATGCATGCAAATATAATGTTTGAATACTTTCAGGATGAAGAATATGCTCCTCATATTCAAGGATCTTCACATGAAGGAGATCAAAAAGCTCAGACTTCGATGCAGGGACAAGAAGAACAGGCACACTGTCACAAACCTGTAGAACATGAGCGCAAACTTCTAGAGCCAGAAATGGTGGATGTAACTAAGGATGATGAAAAACAAGCCTTGAGTGCATGGGAATTAGCAAAAATTGAAGAAGATCAAGGTCGATCCACTGCAGTTATGCTAGAAGCTCTTGCTAGCAAACCACGACGTGAAATGCAAAAGGCTAGTACTGCAAGAGCCACGGTTCCAAGCAGTAAGAAAAGACATCGTCCCACTATAGAGAAAGATAATGTGGATGAAAAACGGTCAAAAAAAGAGAAAGATGAAGAAGACTCAGAATCCGAGGCTGAAGATAATCAGGATGAACTCACATCAATCAAAAATCTTAATCTGCGTCTTAATGAAGCAGTTACAGATGATGATGTGGGATATATCTGGGGTCAAAGGACGTGGTTTGTGAATGCCAAAGATGTGGAAGCTACAGCTCTCTTTACTAATAGCCGAAGCCTTGATATATCCTATGCAATGCAAATATACGAGGCTTTGAGAGATGGTAAGAAACCTATGGCAAGCAATGTGGTCTTGCGCCCAATAATGTTTTGTCCAACCAAAAATAGTTTTCTGGATCAAATAACATTTACAGGGCCTACACATTTCGAGGAAACCTTCAGTTAATTCTTTAAAGACACTCTTAAAAATATTCCACATGAACAAGGCGAAGAGGCACAAGGTGAGAATATGCTAAAGGAAGTAAAGAAGGAATTTCTCCTTCATTGCAGATTCCAGCCCATTGATGGTCAACATTGGGCTTATGCTTGTAATCAGATCGCAAGGGAAGCAAAGGAGGGCAAAAGTCTCACTCCAGAACAATTTGTAAAGATAAGCTCATTCCATTATTATCCTGCAACAATCTGTATATTCAAGCATGAGATCAAGTATTTGATTGAGTCCGAAAGACTTAATCATTATGTCCATGGAAAACGTAAGATATCCTCAACATCAGAGGTCTTACAGAAGGCAAGGGTTATATGGACAACATTTGGTTCTCCAAATCCTGATTTGAAGCGAAAGGTCACAAAAGCAGACGCCGACACACTCACAAACTTTTATACTTCTTTGAGTGCAGTTGTGCCTAGGGGAACTCAAGAGCGAGAAGAAAGTATGACAAGCCTCAAGGTGGTGAGGGACAGATATGCCGACTACACTTCTATCATGTTTTGTCCTGTTGAAGTGTTCAATGAGATGCTTGAAACATGCATTGCTTGTGAGCGTGGACAGCTGACCTATGAAGCTCCTTTGTTTATCTCCGTCAAGTCAAAGGTAATGGATAAGAAGGAGTTGATGGCAAGGATGTGGAGGCCTGTAAAGTACTTATTTGATAAGTATGCATCCATGGCAGCACAAAAAATTTTAAAGAAAGAATGGTTTTTTGGAAAAAAAGACAAAGACCACTGCATGGAAGAATGCATCAATGTACAGGTGAGGCATGATGCAGTGCATAGTGCCATTAAGTATTTGCTGTCAGAGAAACAAATTCCACTTACTCATTGTAACATTGACTATAATGTGGTGAAGCATATAGCTTCTTTGTCAACACCCAAGGTAAAGCTATAGGCAAACAGGTGGATTAAAAAGGATGAAGATGGGTCGGAAATAGTAACCTCTTATATGAGAAAAGAGATCCCACAACAGGTGGTTGCATATGTGGAAAGATTAATCAGCGAGATAAGAATGCCGACAGATATGCACCAAAGCTTTCAATTCAATGTAGAGGTTACGACAGAGTCTGGAAAGCTTCTTCTTGTCAACTTCAGGGGAGTCTCAGAAGATGACTTCTTCAAGAATGAGTCAGCATGGGATAAGCCACAACTATTCTTTATCAATGAAGTTTCTAGCGATGATATCCATAACTTCATTGATAGAATAGTATATACCACCATTAGCAAAGTGGCGATTTGCAACATTGTCATTTTTGTTGATAAAAAAGACAAAGAAGCCATGCAGGTTACTCTAGAGCGAGCATATTCATCAGATTTGAAGATCTATAGTGGTGTTTATGCAGCAAAGAGAGGCAAGAGAGAATGTGGCATAGCGATTCAAACTCTTGAATCATTCTTTATGTGTATGCGGAGTCCCAACCCTAATCACTCCTTACAAAAGAACATAAGAGGGAATTCAAATAATTTGAGATTGATGCTAGAAGAGCAAGATATTCCCAGGTCCATACATTATCAAAAAAACAACTATGGAAGTCCTGCAAAAAGTGGGAGTCTCTTGCTTACCATGATGAAGAATTTGCTGCCGGCAGGTTGGGAGGTCACCTTGTGCAGGATGGGATATTTATTTGAGGATCTCCTAAGAAAAGGCAACTCCACAAATATTATTGAAAATAAGCATTTCATGGCTTATTTCCAGCTTCAAGCAAATCTAACCACAGGCTATGAAAAAGAGATAGACCACAAGGACACCGATGACATGGATGATTACCTTGAAGATCATAATGTCCCAGTTGATGATGATGAAAAGATGGACTTACATGACCCGTTCACAGAGAGGTTGGTGGATGAAGACAAACATGATGATGCCTTCTTTGATAATTATGGCTCACAGAGTTATGAAAAAAGGCCACTATGACAATACTTAGTGGTATGGACTCTATTTCTCAACTAAATACAATTTTTTAAATAAGATTTAAATTTAAAGATAATGAATCTAATCTCTCATATTTGTTTACAGGCAATAGAGGGAGAAGAAATGGATGAAGTCAATACGGAGGCACTCCCTTCTACTTCAACAATGCAACCACCTCTAAAATTGATTGAAAAATCAAATTTAGCTGCATTGGATAAAATGGAGAGCTCATTTGAAGTTAGGATCGTTTTGAAATGAGAACCTCAGTATTTAAGCTTTGGTAGAGAGGAGGTTTCAATCCTCTCCAATCCTTTAAAAGAGGTTAATGACAATGTTATCTTGGCCATTCTCAGGTAACGTTTATTTATTTGTTGCTACTTCAATGAGCTAACATTTGTTTATTTATTCACAGTTCAGTTATATATCAGTTTCCTAGTGTAGAATGCAAATCAATTCTATGAGCTAATGTTTGTTTATTTCTTGGTGCAGTGTAGTTATTTCTCAGCTTCCTAGTACAGTGCAGCATCGTGTCTACATGCTCGATGCTCTCCTTTCTTCTATTCTTAGATCTCCTCAAAAGACTATAGAAGATGTTTGTACCTGGTTAAGCCCTTTGAATTTAGATGGGGTGCGAGTCATCTTAATGCCTTATCATGAGGCGTAAGTATCAACTCTAACCTTATTTTTACTATTTCTTTGGCAAGTTTGTGTAAAACAATAATCATTTTTATTCTGGTCGTGTAGCTCACATTGGACTCTGATCTTCTGGGACCTTGAACTCAACCATTTATGGTTTGTGAATTCAATAGAAGGCTATCATGCCAACTCCCCAAGGTAATTATTCTCTTAATATTTTTGATACTTTCTTATTTTGTATCTTATGATCATGACATATTAATATATTTCATATGTCATGTTGGACAGTGCTGCATATCGGCTAGTATCTACTGTCAGAACAACCACGGAGCAACAAGATCAAGTAGAATTCAAAATACGTCTGCCAGTGGAGCAAAAAGATGGACATAGCTGTGGGTGGAGAGTTGCCTACAACTGCATGTTGTTTCTTAGAGAGATTTTTGATTTGGAGTTACCAGTCAAAATGGAATCATATATACAGAAGCTGATCTACTAGCATTTCGGGCTGAGAGTATTCAGCATCTAATTACTACCATATTGGGAAACAACATGAAAATATGACTACATTGCAGCATGTATAAAACCTTATCTTTATACTTGTATGCTTGTTCCAGCCTTTAATTGGGATTTAATTGGGATGTGTAAATCTCATAACTTTTTTATATTTTCTTCCAAGAGGAGAAGAGACTGAGTCTAATCAAAGCATGCTATCTTTATACTTTTATGATTATTTAAACCATTATTTTTATTTGGGATGTGTAAATCTCATAACTTGTCTAATGAAAGCATGCTATCTTTATACTTCTATGATTATTTAAACCATTATTTTTATTTGGGATGTGTAAATCTCATAACTTTTTAAATTTTTCATCCAAGAGGAGGAGAGACTCACTCTAATGAAAGCGTGTATGAAACCTTTTTAAATTTTTGCTCCAAGCAGAGGAGAGACTCACGCTAATGAAAGCATGTATGAAACCTTATCTGCTTGTTTAAGCCTTTATTTGGGATGTGTACATCGCATAACTTTTTTATATTTTTATGGTAGAAGGAGGATGTGGAGGACATAGCAAGTGAAGAAGAATATGATGTAGACTACTCCCTCAATAAGATGAGTCATAAAAATATGAATCTATTGGAGCAGATTGGAAGTTCATTCACTGCTATGTTGTTAATTCGACAACAACCTCATTTTTTTGAATTTGGTGAAGAAGAGATTTCAATCCTCTTGAATCCTAAGAATGAGGTTAATGTCAAAGTCATTACAACCATCCTCAAGTTTGATGCAGCCTTTTCCTTGGCTTTATACTTTGCTTATTTTGATTAAACCCAAGAAGCTAATACTTTTTTTTTAAATATAGTAATGTTATAGCAAATTTTCTGCAAAATATACAAAGCGTTTCATATATGCTCGATTCTCGTATTTCGGAAGTGCTTAGCAACAAAGAAGAAACCATAGAGAATGTTTGCAAGTGGTTAAAGCACGTTCCTATGAATGACGCACGAGTTATTTTTACAGCATATTATGAGAAGTAAGCATCAAACCCTACTTGTTTTTTCTATTGCATTGCTAGAATTGTCTCAAACACAAGTAATTATTCTTTATTGATATGCAATGCACATATTCACTATTGTTATATGTTTTGATGTGCAGATCAGCTCGAAAGTTAGTAGATGCTATCGACATAGTAATGCGGCAATGTGACTTGGCACAACAAATAGAGTATATAACATGTCAGGTATCACATCAAGAGAATAGCCACATCTATAATTGTGGATGGAGGGTGGGCTACAATTGCTTTTTGGTACTTGGTCAAATTTTTGAGATACAAAATGACACCACACTGTCAACATATACGGATTTTCATCTCTATGCATTTATAACATGTACCATTCAAGCAATCATTAATTGCAAAATGAATGCCATCAAAGAGTCAAAGAGGATAGAAGACCTCAACTCTACAAACATGGCTTCATTAGAAGAATTGGGAAGCTCTTTTAATGTTAGGGTTATGATTCAACATAGACCTCAGTATCTTGAATTTGGGGGAGAGGAGATTTCAATTCTCTCTAGAGCTTCAAATGAGGTCAATAACAACGTTATGATGGCCATTCTCAGGTTTGATACAAACTTTTTCTCTACTTGATAATTCAATATTTTGATTAAATCTAATAAGCTAATATTCATTTATTTGTTGGTGCAGTATAGTTATCTCACGATTTGGTAGAGTCGTACAAAGTTGTGTGTATATGTTGGATTCCCTCCTTTCTCCTATACTTAGCAATAGCAGAAAGACAATAGCCGATGTTTGTAAATTATTACAGCCTTTACATTTACATGGCATGCGAGTCCTATTTATGGCATATCATGAGATGTAAGTATCATGGCAACCTTTATTTTCATCTTATACTGGCAACATTGTGTTAAATAATAATGGTTCTTAATTATTCGTGTAGGGAACATTGGAGTCTGGTGGTTTGGGACCTTGAAGACAACTATTGTTGGTTTGTTAACTCGATTGCAGGCTTTCATGGCTCAGTGCAAACATAATTATTCTATTAATCTGTTGTTACTTCTATATTATGTACCTTATGTGACGGACACACTAAGTTTTTTTAATATGTCACGATGAGCAGGTCGATTGAGAAGTTGGTATCTGCTATCAGAGAAACAGGACAGTACAAAGACTCGGTAGACTTCCAAAAGCATTTAGTAGTAGAGCAGGAAGATGGGCATAGTTGTGGGTGGAGAGTTTCCTACAACTGCATGTTGATTTTCAAAGAATTTTTCTCACTTAAGCCACAGATCTCATCGAAAGACTCTTTGGAGCTCAAATATTCAGAGGAGGATATACAATTGTTTAGGACTGAAATCATTCGAGACCTAATTGCTGCCATTAGAATACAATGTGCAACTGAAGCAATATCAGAGCTTCCCTTTAAGGAAGAGGAGACTGAGTCTACTATGAAAGCACTGCACACTATAGAAGAAGTAGAGACCCAGTGTACACCTACAGTACCACAGCCTCCACTAGAAGCATCAGAAGAGTTGCCACCGCCTCCGCTTGCATTTAAGGAAGAGGATACTGAGTCTACTTCGAAAGCACTACATACTACAGAAGAAGTAGAGACCGAGTGTACATCTACAGCACCACAGCCTCCATTGGAAGCATCAGAAGAGTTTCCATAGTCTCCACTAGAAGCATCACAAGAGTTGTGATGCATGTATGATGTTGTGTTTGTAGTTTTTGTTGATTATACACCAATTTGTGACTTATTACTTAAGTGGCATAATCTGATGATATTTATATAATTTCTTTATGCACACAATTTTATGATATGAATGTGTGATGATGTGATTATTTGGAAATAAATCCTTGTGTGATGAGAATTTTGATATGAATATGTGATGATGTAATATTTGTAATATATTTCTTCATGCACACAATTTTATGATATGAATGTGTGATGATGTGATTATTTGGAAATAAATCCTTGTGTGATGAGAATTTTGATATGAATATGTGATGATGTAATATTTGTAATATATTTCTTCATGCACACAATTTTATGATATGAATGTGTGATGATGTGATTATTTGGAAATAAATCCTTGTGTGATGAGAATTTTGATATGAATATGTGATGATGTAATATTTGTAATATATTTTTTCGTGCACACAATTTTATGATATGAATGTGTGATGATGTGATTATTTGGAAATAAATCCTTGTGTGATGAGAATTTTATTCAGTTGGACAGTCTCCACTCACTTAAAGTAGAGCATTTGCAATGCTTCTCTCACTTTATTCCAACCCTTATCCTTATCATCTCCACTCACTTAAAGTAGAGCATTCAATCTCCACTCGCTTTATTCCAACCTTATCCTTATCATAGTGAACACATCGTGCCTCTCACTTTATTCCAACCCTTATCCTTATCATAGTGAACACATCGTGCCTTAGTGCACTTGTATTCTTCCATCCTAGTCCTTCCACAAACATTCTCTTATTTCTTACATCCTAGTCCTTCTGAGTAACTTGTATTCTTCTATCCTAGTCCTTCCGCAAACACTCTCAGAGTCTTCTTTCATCCATCCTGATAACCAGGTATTCTTCTATCCTAGTTCTTCCACAAACACTCTCTTCTTTCATCCATCCTAGTGCTTCTCATTAACTTGTATTCTTCTTGTATTCTTCTATCCTAGTCCTTCCGCAAACACTCTCAGAGTCTTCTTTCATCCATCCTGATAACCAAGTATTCTTCTATCCTAGTTCTTCCACAAACACTCTCTTCTTTCATCCATCCTAGTGCTTCTCATTAACTTGTATTCTTCCATCGTAGTCCTTCTGCAGACACTCTCTTCTTTCTTGCATCGGAGTCCATCTCCCTTTCTTTATCATCTCCCCACCCATGGATGTCCTTGGCATTGTCAAAGACGTGGAGTTCGGAATTAACAATCTCAAAGAATGGATTGCTGACCAAGGAGCACAGAGAGAGGCCAGAATTCGGACAAGGTTCTCCTTTGACACACATGGAGAGAGAGGAATTTTCTGCACAAAGGCATGCAGAGAGGGAGGAGACTCTCAAGATAGCAGAGAGTGAAAGACTTTTAAGACGTATGATAAAAGCACGACAAGATCTATTAGACTTCTTAAGTAACCTGCGTTATCGCAGCTCTCATCATGGGCAATTTGATGCAGATGCTGAGAGAACAATAAGAGCCTCTCAGAGAAATTATAAAGAAACAATTTGTGATTGCTTAAATTTCTTCTTCGCATGTAATTATGTTGAGGATACAGCTGTGGAGGCAGTGAAAGATTGGGTTGTTGAGAAGATAAGAGAGACCAATGATGAGATCTTCTAGACTTAGATAAGAGAGACTATATTAAGGTGTTTTTTGACACCATATAGCTTTGTATTAAGGTGTTTTTTGACACCATATGGCTTTGAGTAATATGATCTACTTCTTGTACAAATGTGATGTTAAGATGATGTTAAGAGAGACTGTATTAAGGTGTTTTTTGACACCATATGGCTTTGAGTAATATGATCTACTTCTTTACAAATGTGATGTGCTCTTTTTGAAATGTACTCTAGTTTTCATAACATGTCACGCCATTTTTTCTAATTTGATTTTTTAAAATCTTACTTTTTGTCTCTTTTAACAATGTGATGTACTCTATTTTTAATGTACTCTAGTTTTAATAACATCTCACGTCATTTTTTCTCATTTGATTTTTTAAAATCTTCCTTTTTTACTCAATGTTTTGTTTTATAAGAGCCTCCTTTTTTGAAATGTTTTACCCAAAATTATCTCACAAAATGAATTTGGATAGTGCAAGAGTCCAAAATTAATGAAATAGGTGTTGAGAGTGGGAAAGTGGAGAAAGGGAGTGTGGGAGGGTGGTAGTAGGAGAAAGGGAGAGTGGGAGAGGGAGTGGGAATGGGGGCGGTGGGGGTGGGGGTGGGAGGATGGGAGTGGGAGTGGGAGAGGGAGTGGGAATGGGGGAGGTGGGGGTGGGGTGAGGGTGGGAGGATGGGAGTGGGAGTGGGAGGGGTGGGGAGTGGGAGTGGGAGGATGGGAGTGGGAGAGGGAGTGGGAATGGGGGAGGTGGGGGTGGGAGTGGGAGGGGATGGGAGTGGGAGAGGAAGTGGGAATGGGGGAGGTGGGGGTGGAAGTGGGAGGGATGGGGTGGGAGGATGGGAGAGGGAGTGGGAATGGGGGAGGTGGGGGGGTGGGAAAATGGGCGTGGGAGTGGGAGAGGGAGTCGGAGGATGGGAGTGGGAGGGGTGAGGTGGGAGGATAGGGGTGGGAGAATGGGAGTGGGAATGGGAATGGGAGTGGGAATGGGGGGGGGAGGGGTGGGGGTGGGAGGATGGGAGTGGGAGTGAGAGGTGGAGGTGGGAGGATGGGAGTGGGTGGGAGAATGGGAGTGGGAGTGGGAGAGGGAGTGGGAATGGGGGAGGTGGGGGTGGGGTGAGGGTGGGAGGATGGGATTGGGAGTGGGAGGAGTGGGGTGGGAGGATGGGAGTGGGAGAGGGAGTGGGAATGGGGAAGGTGGAATAATGGGCATGGGCGTGGGAGTGGGAGAGGGAGTGGGAATGGGGGAGGTGGGGTGGGAGGATGGGGGTGGGAGTGGGAATGGGGTGGAAGGATGGGAGTGGGTGGGAGAGCAAGAGAAGATAATCTAATGGAGAGGCCAATGGGAGAGGAGATAATGATATAGAAGGACCAATGAGAGAGAAGCACTTAAAACCCTAATTTTTCTTATATATACTCTCCTTCTCTCATTGTTTCTCTCATTTCAACAAGGAAGAGCAACAGGAGAAGCAAAAAGAGGAGGAAGAGCAAAAGCAAGCACAAGCATAGATCTCAACTTTTTTCCAGGTTATTTTTTCATAAACTTTAAGTTAAATTGAATTTATTTATATTTCAAATATTGTGATTTCAAAATTTTAAGTCTTATTTTCTTAATTTTACTTTATTTTTTCATAAACTTTAAGTTAAATTGAATTTATTTATATTTCAAATTTTGTGATTTCAAACTAATAAGAATTTACTTTGTCAAAGTTTATACTTCTTATGATTGTGAATTAAGTTAAATTAATTTGAATTAAAAAAGAATTTGGGGGTTAGGTTTAAGGTTTGGGGATGAGGGTTTAGGGTTTCGGAGTCAAGGCTTAGGGTTTGGGGTTAGGGATTAGGGGTTTATGGTTTAGGGTTTGGGTTTGGGGTTAGTGTTTAGGGCATTAGTATTTGGGGGTTAGCGTTTAGGGTTTAGGTTTTGGGATTCAGGGTTTATGGATTAGGGTTTAGGATTTGGGGGTTAGGGTTTAGGGTTTGGGGGTTTGGGTTTAGGGTTTAGGGTTTTGAGGTTTGGGTTTAGGGTTTAGGGTTTAGGGTTTTGAGGTTTGGGTTTAGGGTTTTGGGTTTTGGGGCTAGGTTTTAGGGTTTTAAGGTTTGGGAGTTAGGGTTTAAGGTTTCAGAGTTTAGGGTTTAGGGTTTAGGATTTGGAGTCAAATTAAATTTTTAGTTTTTATTATTTAAATTCAAATTTATTAAGATTTTAACTTCTTGTTAATGTGAATGTTCAATTCTTATGAGTTAACTGTAAGTAAATTAGTTTTTGAAAATATAAATTTTATCTTTTTTAAACTCGCAACCTGAGTGTATTAAAAAGAATAATGGAAAATATATTATTTTTTGCTTTTCATTTGCAACTTAAGGATATTAAAAAGAACAATGGAAAATAAATTATTTCTTGCTTTTCTCGCTTCGACGGTTGGTGTAGTCTAGATTAGCATAGATAAGTTTGTCCTTAGAGGAGAGAACTCCCAAAAAACCAATCAAAGCCATGCTAAAAATTTTCCGACTAGTTCCTAATCGGAGTCAATCCATTCGTTCACATTCGGTTTCACACTCACAACAACCCTACCATTTAAGCAACGATCAAGGTTTTCAAACTTTCAAGATGATTGAAAGTTGTATCAGTGGACATGACAGATTAGAGTTGAATCAGTTAAGGGACTAGACATAGCAGATTATATTTGTACCAGTTGTGGGAGTTGACAGAGCATTTTACACTTATATCAGTTGCGGGAGTTGAGAGAGCATTTTGCACTTATATCTGAGAGACTTCAAATTTGTATTCGAAGATCATTGTAAATCCTTATTTTTTTTCACATTTATGCATGTGTCTAAGCCTTGTAAAGCCTTTTAGACACTTATACGATTGGGAAGAATAAAAACTTGACGTGTATTAATGGGACTCATTGTACTTTTGATTTTTCAAAGTAATTATAGTTTGTCAAAGTACCTAAAATTTGTGTTGTGCTTTAATATAGGATGGATCTTGAGGCTACAGCATTTGTCAATGGTATGACACTGAAATACAATAGAAGAATTTATGCCCCAAAGGACTTCACAAACTGGACCGTTGTTGACACAACAAAGAAAGCATGGTTCTTGGTATTAAGTAAAGGAAATCTCATTCTAGTGATGACAAAGAGAGAGTTGGAGAAAGATGAGTGGGCATCAAATGTATCTTTCTCAAAGAGCAATTTGATTCAAGGGGGCACCTTACTAGGAATAAAAATTGAAAAAGATAGCAGTACAATGATGATTTACACAAAGTCAAGAATGAGCAATAGATTGTTTCTTCTCTCTAAGAAAGATGCAATGCACTTTGTGATGCCACCGCCAAAAGCACCTAGATTTACTAAATTGGTTCCTACATTGGAGATCCTCCAACATGTGTGGGAGAAATTTCCCATTGAGGAAGCAAGAAAAATGCAGTCAAAGATTATCCTTGAATACTTTCAGGGTGTCATTGAACAAGGTTCAACTTCATTAGAGGGACCTAAGGTGCAAGAATCCACACATGAGAAAGGAAGTGATGAGACACATCATGTAGACCTGGTTCATGGTAATACAAATGAGAGAGGAACTAGAGTGGATGAGACAGAACACATTGTAGCATTGGATGAGGGTCTTGTACACGTGGATGCTTACAAGGGATCTATATCTTAGACATGAATTGAATTGGTGGTGACAGGACATGCACATGCATCTCAGACAGAAATTGAATTGAGTGAGACATGACATGCATCAGATAATACACGACATGCACACACATCTCTTGTTCATGGTATTACTCACTTAGATGGTGTAACTCATGAAGTTGATGGAATAAAAGAATAAGTGAAGCCCTTAAGTATACCTGAAGTTGAGGCAATAGAAGAAGAAGTAGGGCGATCTAAAGCGGTTCACATAGAGCCCCTAAAAAATAAACCTCGACATCAAATGCAAAAGGCAAGTACTTCACGAGCTATAGTTCCAAGTCCTATAACTCGAAAAAGAGGTCGTTCATGTACAAAGAAAGGGCAAAGAAGAGAAGAGGAAGAACACGAAGAGGATGTGGAGGGTCTTGAAATGGAGTCAGATCTAGAAGCAGAAATGTTATCAATGAAGGACCTAAATCTTCGCTTGAATGAGGCTGTGACAGATGAGGATCCAGGATATATATGGGGCCAGAAGACTCAAGTTATGCATGCTTCAATGGTGGTCAAAGCAAGTGTCTTCACCAACAGCAGGACCTTAGATACTGTCTATGCTGAAAAGATTTTTCAAGCTTTGATTGATGGAAAAAAACCAGTTGTTTCTAATTTGGTACTCCGTCCAAGAGCATTTTGGCCAGTCATGGGAGATTATAGTCAATCCATCAATTTCTCTCAACCAATAGATTTTGAGATGCAATTCACTAAGTTCCTCAAAAAACAAGTTCCCTCACTTCAAGAAGGACAGAGTTCATTGAATGATCTAGAACAACATATAAAGGATGCCAAGAGAAATTTCTTAGCTCATTGCACATTTAAGGCAATAGATGGTCAGCACTATGCCTATGCTTGTAATGAGCGCTCTAGAGAGGGATACAAGAAAGGAGAAATTACTTATCAAACCTTCACGAGTGTGCCTTAATTTCACTACTATTCTGCATGCATTTGTATCTTCAAGAATGAGAAAAAATATTTGATTGAGTCGGAAAGACTTAATCATGACATTTATGCACTACAAAAAATCACCTCCACTTCAGAGATGTTGCTCAAAGCTAGGACCATATGGAGAGCTTTTCATTCTCCTGTGACCACTCTCAAAAGAACTGCAACTAAAGTGGAAGCAGATAATCTTGTTGACTTCTACACATGCTTGAGTGCCATTGTACCAAGGGGAAAGCAAGAAAGAGCAGAGGTGATTACAAGCTTTAAGACAGTAAGGGATAGGTATCAAGACTACACAAGCATACTTTTCCGTAGTGATGAAGTTTTTCATCAGATCAAAGACTGTGTCTTGCATGTGAGAAAGGAGATGTCACATATGAGGCTCCATCATTGATTAAAGACAAGGCAAAGAAGATTGAGAAAAAAGAGATGACAGCTCGGATGTGGAGGCCTTTAAGAAACTTACCAGACAAATACGCAAGTCTTGCTACAGAGAAATTAATGTCCAAAGAATGGTTTTTTGGCAAAAAGGATAAAGATCATTGCATGGAAGATTGCATCATCCAACAAGTCAAGCGTGATGCAGTAAAGAGTGCAATTGAATATTTGTTGGCAGAAAAAAATATTCCAATTAGCCAATGTAAAATTGATCATAGCATTGTGACGCAGATGGCATCAGCTTTACCGTCAGCTAAACAGAAGGCTTGGGCGCATAAATGGGTGAAGGTAGAAGATGATGGATCTGAAATTACTCCTTCTATGACAAGTGACATTCCAGAAAATGTGTATGCATATGCACAAAAAGTCATCAATAAGCACACTCTCAGAAAAGAAAAAACTTTGAACAAGGGCTTTTTTTTCATAGACGAAATCATTTCAAAGTCTGGAAAGAGTGTTGAGTGCAAGGGAGTTTCATTGAATGATTTTTTGTCCGACAACACTGCTTGGAAGAGGCCTCAACTTTTCTTTGTCTATGAAATATCACCGGATGACATTTGTCAACTCCTTGACAGAATATTACATACCACCATTGGTAGAGTGGGACTATGTAACATAGTCATATTTGCTGATAAAGATGACAAGGAGAAAATGTGTGCTACCCTAGAAAAACAATATGGCAATGAGCTTAAGATTTACAATGGTATATACTCAAGAAAAAGGGACAAGAGAGAATGCGGTCTCAAGATACAGAGTCTTGAAACCTTTTTCTTGTGCATGAAGAGCCCTTACAATGATCACTCCTTACAGAACAATATAAGATGGAATGCAAAGAGATTGCAACTACTGCTGGAAGAGCATGAAGCTCCAAGTCCCCTCCATCGCAACGCAAATCACTATGAAAGGCCAGCAAAAAGTGCTGATCTTTTAATTAGTATGATGGAATTTTTGCTGTCATCCGGATGGGAAGTCACATTGTGTCGAATGGGACATTTGTTTGAAGCTCTTATCAGAAAAGGACACCATGTAAATATTATTGAGAGCCTTGCTTGCTTGGAATACCTTGATACCGTGGCTTCTCTCACAATAAAGTATGATAAGAAAGGTCCGATCTCACATGAAGAGGATGCTGACATAGAGATGGTCATGTATGATGAGAGCAAGAAAGATGATGAAAATGATGAAAGCTCTAGATATGATAGTGAGGACACTAGTGATAGTAAGGAAGCTCAAGAAGATGGATATGACACTGACCTTGCCTCAGAAAGTTACATAAAAAGACCACGAAGATATGTAGAGGTATGAAAACTTATGTTTAATTTTCTTTATTCATTTAAAGGTCTTTTTAAATTTATAATTAATTTAAAATTTTGAATCTCATAATTATTTTGTCCTTTTATAGGAGAAGGGAAAGGAGGAGGATGAGGAGGACATAGTTGGAGTAGAGAATATAGAAAGCTCATCTCAAGAAAGCAAAGCTGCTCTGGCTATCCATCGGATGACTCTAGAAAATAATCATACCTTGCAGCAAATGGAGAAGTCATTTCAAGTTAGGTTTCAAGTTTCAAATGGTGATGTAGCTCACATTGGAGCCTGATAGTATGGGATCTTGATGACAACCATTGTTGGTTTGTCAATTCATTTACAGGCTTTCATGGGGTGTTCAAGTAAGTGTTCTTTTATCATATCATTATGAACATGCATCTTACTATTTACTACACCAATTCACTTTGTCATATATCATGATGGACAGGTCTGCAAACAAGTTAGTTTCTGCGATTATGAAAATCAGGGAGCATCAAGACCAACCAAATTTCCAGACATGCCTCACAGTGGAGCAGAAAGACAAGTTTAGAAGTGGGTGGAGAATTGCCTACAACTTCATGTTGTTCCTCAATGAAATTTTTGAACATGTCTCAATAGAAGCATATACAAAGCTCGAGCTACAAGATTTTATGGCTAAGACGGTTCGCTACCTAACTGCTACCATTGGGAAACAACATGATGGACTCAATGAAGAACCTGAGGGAGCCAAAAAAAACAAGAGACAATTCAGTCTCCTTCTGCATCACAGCCTCAAGTAGAAGCATTACAGTCTCCATTTGAATTAGAGACTCAATACATTCTTCCTACACAAGAAGTAGAGACTCAATGTGCATCTACAACATCACATCTTGCAAAGGAGGAAGAGATTAAGTCTATCCTGATTACACCAGAAGTAGAATCTCAATGTACACCATCCACACAAGAAGTAGAGACTCAATGTACTCTTAGAGAATCACAGCCTCAAGAGGACTCATCAGACTCTCTTCAATTGTAAAACATGTAGAAAGAAACATGAGTCCTTGAAGATTTTTATCTTGTTTGTATTGACTAATGATAGTGTTTTTTAAACTTATGTTAAATGTTACAATACATTAGGATATTTACTTATGATATTTATTCAATTTGTATTATTATTGTATTAGCAATTCTAAAAAAATAAATTGTATTAGCAATTCTAATATGATCTACTCAGCCCTACCAGACTTGTTGCAGAGAATACAAAACTATTACAAGCCATAGAGGCCAAGATCACACTAGAAGATCTCATAATTAGTATCTCTTATCTTCTCAACAATCCAATCTTCCACAGACTCCACATCCATATCCTCAACATAATTACAATGAAGGAAGAAATTCAAGCAATCATGATGGATAGGCCACAGAGGCCAAGATCACACTAGAAGATCTCATCATTAGTATCTCTTATCTTCTCAACAATCCAATCTTCCACGAACTCAACTTCCGTATCGTCAACATAATTACAATGAAGGAAGAAATTCAAACAATCACTGGACAGGCTACAGAGGTCGAGATCACACTAGAAGATCTCATCATTAGTATCTCTTATCTTCTCAACAATCCAATCTTCCACGGACTAGCACGGACTCCACTTCCGTATCATCAACATAATTACAATGAAGGAAGAAATTCAAATAGCCACAAATTGTTTCTTTATAATCTCTTTGGGAGGCCTTTATTGTTCTTTGAGCATCCCGATCAAATCGGCCATACCGAGTGCTTCAATAACGTAGGTTGCTTAAGAAGTCCAAGAGATCTTGTCGTGCTTTTATAATACATTGTAAAAGTCTTTCGCTCTCTGCTATCTTCTGAGTCTCCTCCCTCTCTATCCGCCTTTATGCGTCGAATTCCTCTCTCTCCATCCATGTGAGTGGAGAGCCTTGTCGAATTCTTGCATCTCTCCTTGCTCCTTGGTCAGCAACCCATTGTTTGAGACTGCCGATTCCAGACTCCATGTCTCCGCAACGATGCCAAGGACATCCATGGTGGGTGGAGAGATGATAAATTAAGAGTGATAAACGAAGAATGTGCTTGTAGAAGGACTAGGATGGACAAAAGAAGGGAGTCTAATTATATTATTCTTGTCTTCAATCACTTTATTTCATAGATTTAAACCGATTCAAAATCTATCATCTCATGTGTCTCTCACATTTATGGTCTTTTATTTTTTACTTCACTCAATGAACAACTCACCTCTCTAAATTTATTAAATTGGTTTTACTTTTTTGAAAGTCTAATTTATTATATACAATAAATATCTTATGATGAGAATCTAATAATTATATCATTCTTATGTTCCATCACTTTATTTTATAGATTTCAATGTACTCAAAATCTATCATCTCACATGTCTCGCATTACAGTCTTGCATCAGCAAGTCTAACTTATATTATATTAAAAAAATATCTCATGATGAGATTCTAATAATTATATCATTCTTGTGTTCCATCATTTTATTTTATAGATTTCAATGTACTGATCATTGTTTTACATGTCTCAAATGTCTCCCATTACGGTCTTGCATCCCATCATTTTATTTTATAGATTTCAATGTACTCACTATCTTACATGTCTCACATGTCTCGCATTACGGTCTTGCATCTGTTACTTCAGATAATCTAGTCATCTCAACCTCTACCAATTCTTTATTCTAAATCTTTCATCCCACATTGAGTCTGTAGTTTTATAAATCCCCTAGTAGTCGTTCATCTTCTATATCTCACCCGCAGTAGACACTTCTTCCACTTTGCTCCTTTTACCTTACTCCTCTCCTAAGGTAATCGATTCTGTCGAGCAAGCCATTAGCAGCATCAAAGTATGGATTGCCGAGAACCAAGGAAAGAGAGAGGAGAGAAAGCAAAATCTAGCTCCATTAACCCAGTACGAGAAGGATGACTTTGCTTGTCAGAAGGGCTTAGAGAAGGAAGAGAAAAGAAAAATAAGTATGGCTACTACTGAAATAGATAAATTGCAGTCATATAGGAGAGAGCTGATAGACTTTCAAAGTGAGATATCTTCACGTGTGGCTTGTTATGGAAGATTTCTACCCTAGGAAGTGCAAGCCATTCGGAATAAACAAAGTGTTATGCAGGAGAAAAATCATCAATCCTTACTTCTCTTCTATAATTTTAACTACATTGATGAGGATGAGATGAGCTCAGCTCTTGAATGGGTTGAATTTAGGCTAAAGGCTTGAAAATAGAAAATTCATCAAATTGAATGGCTGTAGTCTTGAAAATAGATTTTCCTTCCAATGAGAGTCTTATTGTAACTTTTGGTGTTTTTCAACACCTTTATAAATATTGTGAGAGTTTGCTACTTCCACTTGTAACTTTTGAAAGTGTTTCCTAAACACTATTATAAATATTAAGAGAGTTTACAATTACTGAACCACTCTTTTTTTTTGTAAATCACTCCTTTTTGTGTAACTTATCTCAGGCTTATTGTAACTTTTGGTGTTTGTCAAATTCTATTATAAATATGTGAGAGTTTCTTTAATATTGTAACTTTTGAAGGTGTTTATTAACACCATTAAATATTAAGAGAGTTTACAACTACTGAATCTTATTTTTTCATGTAACTTATCTAGGCTACATTAAATTTTATAATTTTAGTTTCATGTCCTTAAAAATATATATATATAAATGCTTGTTTTTATGTTTTTATATGTGCTTTGAAGATTGGGTTTTTCTTAAATTTTATCTGGAAACTAGTCCAAAAGTATATGTAAAAATGAATTTGTACATTGACAAGTCCAAAATTAATGAAATAAGTGTTAAGAGCAAAGGGATCAAGCGACAAATGACAACACCACATACGCCTCAGCAAAATTCGGTTGTTGAACACCGAATGCAGACCACGGTGGAGATGGGGAGGTGTATGTTGAAAGGTGCTGGACTACCAAACCACTTTTGGGCTGAGGCTATCAATACTACAGTTTACATCCTTAATCACAGCTATACAAAGGCACTCAAAGGTAAAACACTACAGGAGGCTTACAGTGGTAAGAAGCCATCTATCTCCCACTTCAGAACGTTTGGGTGTGAATGCTATGCGCATGTACCAGACAAAGATAGAAACAAGATACAACCAAAAAGCACCAAATGTATCTTCTTAGGCTATTGTGATGAGAAGAAAGCCTATAAGTTGTATGACCAAGAGGCAAAGAAGATCATAGCGAACCGCGATGTGGTGTTCAAGGAGCAGCCACATGCAGTGGAGGCAGAGAAGAGCTCTTCCACTTTATCATCAAGTGAAGAGGTAATTCACTATGGACTTGTCCCAAGAGCTATAAAGGAGGAGGAAATATTAGATGATGAAGGTATAAGTGACCAAGCTGTTGTTACACCATCGAAAAAGCCATTGCCACGATGGTTAAGGCAGTGCTCTACGACCATGATAACCAGATGTCTATGTCTGTTGAGCAGCATGCAGATGGACCAAGGAGGTCTCAGAGAATCGGGGAGCAAAGGAGGGCTTTTGCTCACATAGTCAACATGGCCTTGATGGCTGAGATCATTGCAGTAGAAGTAAAGGGGCCTGTGAGTTTAGAGGAAGCACTTGCAGACCGAGATTGGAAAAATGCTATGCAAGTAGAATATGATAGCATCATGAAGAATGAAACTTGGGAGCTGGTAGATCGACGACCTAATAGAAAGGTTATTGGCACCAAGTGGGTTTGGAAGGTAAAGTACAAGGCCGATGGGACTTTGGAAAAGTACAAAGCCAGATTGGTTGCACAAGGATTTTCGCAGGTTGAAGGGTTCGATTTTCAGGAATCTTTCGCTCCGACTGCCAGAATGACCACTATTCGCACAATACTATCAGTGGCTGCTCATAAAAAGTGGCCAGTTTATCAAATGGATGTTAAATCAGCATTCTTGAATGGTGACCTTAAGGAGGAGGTGTATGTGGCTCAGCCACCTAGGTTTGAGGCCCCCCATTCTGAGAATAAGGTATGTAAGCTGAAGAAGGATCTGTACGGGCTGAAACAGGCCCCAAGAGCATGGTACCAATGGATAGACAAATTCTTTCATAAATTAAACTTCAAAAGATGTGCCTCAGATGCTAACTTGTATGTGTACAGGAAAGGTGGAAAAACTACTATTATTGTTCTATATGTGGATGATCTCCTTATTACAAGTGACTATGAAGACATGATCCAACAGACTAGAAAGGCGTTGAGCATGGAATTTGAGATGACAGACTTAGGCTTGATGCACTACTGTTTGGGGATTGAAGTCTGGCAAGAGCCAGGCAAGATCTTCATCTGTCAGCAAAAATATGCAAGGGAGATCTTGAAGGCATTTGGTATGTCCAAGTGCAAGGAGATAGCTACACCTATGGAGGATGCCTCACAACCATCAGGAGGTATAGGAAGTTGGTTGGCAGTCTCATCTATCTGTGCAACACCAGACCGGACATCAGTTTTGCTGTTGGCATTTTGAGCAGGTTCTCCAATAAGCCCCGGGAGAATCATTGGAATGCATGGATGTGGGTGCTCAGGTATGTGAAGGGCACTCTTGATTATGGCATCACCTATGGTACGGGCACTTCCTTGGCTGGTCATTGTGACTCAGATTGGGATGGAGATGTTGATTTCTGGAAATCAGTTTTTGGATATTGTTTCTCTTTAGGTTCAGGTATAATCTTTTCTTGGATCAGTAAGAAACAACCAACATTGGCATTGTCTTCTACCGAGGCTGAGTACAAGGCAACATGTTTTGCTGCATGTGAAGCATTGTGGATGAGGAGGACCTTATGGCACATGGGAGTGCAAGAGGATGAGGCAACTGTGCTGAGGTGCGACAATCAAAGTTGCATGGCCATTGCTAGAAATCCAGTGTTTCATGCGTGCACAAAACATATAGAGATTTAGTATCACTATGTGCATGATTTGATCGAGGTTGGGATAGTGGAATTGGTCTACTGTCCAACATAACAAAATGGAACAGATATCTTCACCAAGGCACTTGGGAAGGATTAGCTTCAGAGACTCGCCATTGGGCCAAGAAGGTAGTTCACCTACAGGTGGACATTGAGGGGCGGTCTTAGATACGCTCAATGCCCCACCCTCCTGGTAACCACCAGTGGTCCAAGGTGCTCAAGTTGTAAGGCCCCCATATGAGGAGAAGCCATGTGTGAGCCCGGGACACTGGATGGATCCTGACTTGCATGTCAGATGAGGTCTATCAATGAGACTATTAATGGTAGAAAGGTGATTGTGTGGGAGCCCCTTATTCTTGCTGGGGCCTGGGGGCCAACTGAGCCCTAGCTGGGAGGTTTGAGAAGGACCAATGGCCCCCCTGGTGGGGGTTCAAGGGCGGGAGCCCCTGAGGCAATGGTATAGGAAATATTCCCTGAATATTCCATAGACGACTAGTCGGTTTCACCGACTAGGCTGATTGGTCAGCTCCATCGACTAGGTCGACTGGTCGACTCCACCGACTACGTTGATCTGACTATCGCCCTCATAGCTATAAAGAGGTGACCTTCCTAGTCCATTGTATCAGATCAGTTCAGATCAGATCTTCCAGCTAGTAGCTCTTCACCTAGTATCTGTCTAGATTGCCATCCAAGCTCCATTGTGGGAGCACACGGGTGGACGAAGCCATCATCTGTACTACATCAGTATTGGAGAAAAAGTTTGTTCCTCTCCAGTTTGCTGTGTACTCTCTATTCTTTGTTCAGTTTCTATTCCGCTATGCCGTGTAATTTAATAGCGTCATGATTGGTGGGAGCATTTGAGGCAGCAACATCAGGCCATTCAGGTGATTATCAGTCTTGAGTCTTTACTAGCTTTAGCCTACACCCTAAAGTTCATAGAGTAACAACCCTACCAACACCTTGAGAGATGCACACCCAAGAGGCAATGCTCTCTAACTTGAGAAATGGCCTATAGAAAGTGAAAGAGGTGCACAGCTTAGATCAACTAGTTGCAAAGAGGGCGACTGTATTAGCTATGTTGGTGTCCCTTGGAAAAAAGAAGAAACGGCTTCGGCGCACAATGTCGAAGATGTTGTCAATCAAAAGGACAATCAAAAGGACCAACGTGGCTCCAACGGTTGAATGTAGAGTAGAAGCAATGCACTATCATCCGATCTAAGAAGTCTATGGGCTTCAACCATAATACAAGAAAAGGAGAGACAACCTAAGTGCGGAAGTCATTGCTATAGTGACAACGTTCTGGCATGAAAATACGAGAGTTTCTCCAAATAGAAAGGATATTTGTAAGAAGTGGATGGGACGTAAGGTGTTTGAGGAGCACATCATACACATGCTAGATACAATGTAGGTCAATGGTACCTAAACCAGCCCGGTGGTTGTTTGTGATTGAGCTTTGGGATAGTTTACTTGTTTCATTTCTTAAACCAGGCTTGGACTAAATGTGATTGTCCTAAACCAGCCCGGCGGTTGGAACATCATGCAACTGTAGGCTAGTTTAGCTCAATCGCTAGTTATGTGATTGTAGTGTGGTTGAACAGACATTAGTTGTTGTCCAGCCCGGTGGCATGGTTGAGCAAAAATTATCAGCGATATATTGTTATTTTACTAAACCAGCCCGGTGGTTGGAACATCATGCAACCGTGGTTGCTTCACGTCAATCACCAATTATGTGATTGTCCTGAACCAGCATGGTTGAATAGACATTAGTTATTGAGCATCCTAGTGGTTGAAATTATTGTGTTTCTTAGTACTTAAATTTGTTAAATTTGTTTTTCTGCTATTCGGGTCATATACCACTATTAAATTGTAAAATTCAGAAATGAAAAGCAATATATTGTTATTTTCTAATGGTGAAATTCAAAAATGAAGAGCAATATACTTGTTATTATCTAATATGTGTAGTTGAGACCGTCAGGCTAAACCATCCCAGTGGTTGAAACTGTGACAATGTCCTAAACCATCCCGGTGGTTGAAATTATGACTATCCTAAATGTGTCCTAAACCAGCTCGATGGTTGATTGTCCTAAACGTGTCCTAAATCAGCCCGGTGATTGAAATTGTGATTGTCCTAAACCAGTGTGGTGGTTGAAATTTGTTTTGCTTCATTATATAGTTTAATTAGAATAGTTTAATTAGAATGTGTTTGGTATTCTTTCAGTAGTAGCAAAACGGGGGCTCATTTTTATGTTGTTCCCGCATGTTCGGTCAGCAGACGGAGTTGTATCCCAAGTTTATGGATTAGAATCTGAACATTTCAATTGGGCAAAGGAGCTTTTAGCATTGTAAGCCTTGGTATGTCAAGAAACTCAAAGACATGAATGTTTGTTGTTACAAGACAAACATAGACTTTGACTTGGCCCGGCAAGCTATGAATGACTTGAAATCTGGTCATGTTGGAGCATTTCCTCCATGGGGATCGATGCCTATGCCTCTCTAATGAATGCACAGTCGGTAGGCCACCTGGATCCTCATCATGTGTTGCAAGGGAGGGTAGGTTTTGTAGCCTAAGGTCTCTGTGGGAGCCAGTGGTTTGTCTAAAGGGAGACCGTGTGTGGCACAGAATTGAATGCATTTGCAGCACATGCAAGCATTGTTGTTTAAAGAAGAAGAAGAAGACATTCAATGTCTATCCAAATGAAATAAGGGAAGACAACCATGTTGCTCTAAAATGGAGGAGATTTGAAAATATCAATGTTGAAGGATCCAATAAAAAGAGATGGTAACCGTCATATAAGAGCACTAAGCCAAGGGAGCTTATAGGTCATGCGGAATTTAAATCAACCCGTGGATTCTACTTTGTCTCAAGGTTCAAATCCTTGACCGGTCTAGACATGATGTGGAATTTTTTTGGGTCTAGCCATGGCAAGGATAAACATGATGGGGTGCTATTATTAAGCAAGCTCTATTTAAACACATATTAACATGCTCTCAAGAAAAACTCAATGATGCCCATGATGCTTTAACATGCTTACAACCAATCTCTCCACAGGCACGCATTCAACATACAGTAAAGAAACCCTTAAGAATAGTGTAGTATGCAGAGTGTTCCATAAAGTGAAAGGGGATGAAGTGCAAAGAAGAAGCCGACACGATTGTGAGAAAATTAAAGGAGTTCCTAGTTTACACAGCATATGGGGCTTTTCAAACAACCAACTGATTAAAATGAGAAAATGTTCTTGTTTCTATAGTGTGTGCATCATAGCGGATCGTGATGATTGTGAGAACATTGCAACTACGAAGACATGGGAGCGAGTTCAAGTTTTCCCTCTACATTCAGATGGAGTGACAAACAATGGAGAGACAAACAACAACTCGCCATAGTTTGGGGAGAGTTTTGATGACCTCACTGATTGTCTAGAAGAGGGGGATAACTTTGCCATTGTTGTTGCCTCTGGGGAGACCGAGAAAGATGGCCCATAATTTTTGTTGTAGTGCACAAAACCAAAGCACAAGGTTAAAGAAGCATCTAAGGATAATTGGGGAACAACCTATGAGAAGTGGGATGTAATAGTCGGACCTTTTTGATACAAAAGACATCCAAGAGAGGCCGTGATTATGAACTGCTACATAAGAGTCCACAAACATTTGTGTACTCTCATCTAGTAAGAGCTATTAAGTTCCAGATGCAACCTGTGCCACAATGAAAGATGGCAAGAGTATCTTCAAATGGGATTTAGACATGCATGAGCACATCTTGGGGTGTCTTGGAGCGGTGGACGAGGATGACTGAGATAGTAAGAAAACGTAGTCTCATTGCAAAATGTATTTGAGACTATGATTCTTTTAGTAAATCCGAGACTAACCATCGCACTATGCCAAGGGAGCTGATAGGTCATGTGGTTCAATCCATCCCAAAATATGTGCTTCACGACCAGCTGGCAGGATAAGCAATTCAAGATGTGCCTTGCCAATTTTCCCCATGACACTATTGTCTCTGTCATAGATTGTGCTGAAAATTATTCATTTCACCAATTAGCATGTCCTCAAGAAAACTCAATGATTCCCATGATGCTGTAACATGGCTTACAACCAACCTCTCCACAGGTGCGCATTCAACCTACAGTAAACAAATCCTTAAGAATATTGTAGTACACAGAGCATTGCATGAAGTGAAAGTGGATGAAGTGCAAAGGAGAAGCTCGCACGATTGCGAGAAAATTAAAGAAGTTCCTGGTCTGCACAACATATTGGGATTTTCAAACAACCAACTGATTAAAATGAGAAAACTTTCTTGTTTTTTGTAGTGCATGCATCATAGGGGATTGTGACGATTGTGAGAACATTGCAACTGTGGCGCCTAAGATTCCACTGTGGTGGCCTGCAATTAATATGGATGGGACCCTAGGCTCCAACCACCATGGTGGCTTGAACTTTATAATATATATAAGATTCGTGGCATTTGGCATTTTACTAGGTTGCTCTGATCCACCCATGCTTTGCTACTTTGCTCCACACGCTCTGCTACTTTGCTCCACACCCCTCCTCCAGCTCTTTTCCGCCCCTACTCTACTTTGCTCCATGCTCCCTCCTCCAACTCTCATCACTCATCTGCTCCCTTGCTCATCTGCTGCTCACCCACTCATCTTCAGCATGCCCACTACCACCCCCCCTCGATGCTCTGTGATCCCAATGTTATTTACCTTCTCATATAAGGTGATTGCGTTGCACTTACTTGGAGTAGAAATGCTAGCACTAGCGGAGACCCTTTATTCAGTCGATTCCCCATACATCTGCATGTCACCACCTTAGATGACATGCTCAGAGAGGGTCACTTTATGGCTGTGTTGTATGGGTTCCCCCTAGATGTCAACGAAGGCCTCAATATTTTTAGATCAGAGTACTCTCGACTTGTTGGGGGGGCCGTAATTTGAGTCTTGGCAATGTCCATGGTCTTCAGCCTCTCCATCGTATCCTCCTTTGGCTCCCTAAAATTCTTTAATGCAACAAGCTAGACTGGCAGAAAACTAACTTGTACAAATTTCCTCTTACTTAGACGAGGCTCTCAGCAATGGCTAGATGTAATCTTTTGGGCTCTCAATGATCTTTTGGCTCACTAGATGTAATGTATTGGTCTCTAAGGCATTTATATAATCTCTTTTTGTTTAATTTGAGGCTCTCAGTATGCATTGTTGTTAACTTTTATATTTGAATGGTTATGGCTGCTACCTGTAATCTTTTGGCCTTTAAGGCTCTCAGCAATTGCCGAGTTTTTATAAATGTAAGATCCTTTGTTCAATTTTTACTCGGTAGTAAGTTGATAATTTTTATATAACCTGTTATTGGATGTAGATGTACATTGCAATCTCTTTTGCTCAATTTTCACTTATAAATTATACTTTTGCCCTTATTTATATTTACTACAACAAGGACTAAAATACTAGGAAAGAAGGACTACAGTTTCCTTGGTATATGACCAAAATGTAGACCGTCTGAGCTGCTGTGGCTCTGCTTGGGGTGTTTCTAGCAATTCTTGCTCTTCTTCATCAACCTTTTTTGTAGATGACTATGAAGTCGATGCTTCCATCTCCTATGTATTTGAGGTTTTCCATTCTGATTCCTCATCAAAGATTACATCTTTGGAGATAATGACCTTGCGGTTGATGGGATCATACAACTTGTATGCTTTGCTTTCTTCACTATAGCCAACCATGATGCATTTATGTGACTTTGCATCCAATTTCCTGCAAGCGATGATCATCATGTATGTGGGCATATGCTATGCAACCAAACATGCGAAGATGCCCATTGTGTGGCTTGTGTCCAGTGAAAGCTTCATAAGGAGTCATACCCTGTATCGGTTTGGTAGGAAGCCGATTAAGTAAATAGTTTGCAGTGGCTATTGCTTCTACCCAATATTGATTCGGAAGATGCTTCTCACTAAGCATTGCTAACGTTTCATTCTAGCAGTGTCTGGTAATGTTCCATTCTTCCTTTTAGCTCTTGCATTCTATTGAGGAGTATCTGCACATGTATGTGAATTGTCTCCGAATGCCATGACTTTTGCAAAAGTTCATGAATGCTGAAGACATGTATTCACCTCCTCTATCTGATCTCATGACTTTGATCTTTCTGCCTATCTAGTTTTCTACCATGGCTTGGAATTCTTGAAATTTGGAAAACACTGCAGATTTCTCTTTCAAAAAATAGACCCAACAATATCTACGGTAGTCATCGATGAAAGTCAAGTAGTAAAGTGAACCATTGATGCTGCGGGTCTGGGCATAACCCCATACATTTGTATGAATCAAATTAAGAATACCTCGTGCACAAGAGGTACTTCTACCACAATTGGTTCGCTTTTGTTTGCCGAAGCAGCATGCTTCACAAACTTTTCCAAGAAACTGTAGCTTAGAAATCCCAATTGCCATTTTTTGATTCGTGCGATCCAACAAGTACTTGAAGTTGACATGACCATATCTCTTGTGCCATTTTGTAGATAGTGGCATTTGTTGTAGTTGAGCTGACATGGCATGCTTTTCTAGTACTATAGCTAGCATTCTATACAAGCGTCCTTCCTTGACACCTTTGGCTACTAGAGCTGACATCTTCTGGATTTATCTTTGATAGTGCATTCATCTCCATCAAAGATGACTCAATAATTGTGTTCCGTCATTTGACCTACTGACAAAAGGTTCTTGCTGAGTTTTGGAACATAGAGCACATCTTTCACCAATCCTTTCGTACAAGTGAAATTGTTGATATGGATAACACATGTCCCTTGAACTGGATTTGGTGTATTATCTGCTATGTAGATGACATTTTTTTAACCTTCCAATGGTTTCATCTCTGTGAACCATTCCTAATGATTTGTCATGTGAGATGATGCACCGCTGTCGATATACCAAGGATCCTGTTCCACTTGGTCGACTTGATAGCTGAAATTCTCTTTGGGATTGTAATCAGTGTCTAGGTATGTCTAGGTACACTGTATCAGTTTGTTGCATTTCCTCATTTGCAAGAAACATATTCCCATGTTCATTTGCAAAATGACTGTGACTAGAATGTCCACCACGATGATTTCCTTTGCCATAGAAATTCCCTCGCTATTGGATTGACCGCCTTGGTCGTACTACTTCTTGCAGCAATCTCTTTCATAGTGTCCAAACTTGTGACAGTAGTTGCATTGGATGTTTGACACGTTGGTGGATGCATTCCCTCGTCCTTGGAATCTTCCTCGATTGGAATGCTTTCCTCTTTGCTAGTTCTGATGTTGGCAAGGATGATGTTGACCTTGCTGATTTTGTTGCTGATGATGACCACTTTTTTGGAATGATCTACCTCTGCCTCTGCCTTTGCTTCTATCGAAAGCTGTGAATGCCTGATCACTAGAATGATCTTTCCATGCTTGAATGGCTTGCATCCTGAGTTCTTCACCAAGTAGGACTGACTGAAGTTCTTCTAGTGTCGGAATTCACCGTTGAATGGCAATACTCTAGACTAGATTCTCATATCCCTCTCCTAGTCCATTCAGGATGACTTGAACCATTTCTGCTAGGTTCATAGTCTCTCCTACTACTGCAAGTTGATTGTTGTAGTCTTTGATCCGGAGTACATAAGTATGACCAGTTTCGTTACTATTGGGGAAACTCTAGTTGATCTGGTTTCTCAGTGTAAGAATCTTGGATGTGTTCTTGGACTTGTAGAGAGTTGCAAATATATCCCATGCTTCTTTCGATGTCTTGACTGTGTTGAGCTGTCCTAGCATGACATCTTGCACATTTTGCTTGATCAGATGATATGTGTACTTGTCTTTCTTATCCCATTCTGCCTGAGCTCGGGCAATGGTAAGATCTGCTACAGGTGTGGAAATTGTTTGTGTAGCTGTAGATCCTGTTGTAGATCCCGTTGCTGGTGCTGTGACAACATGTGGAGTAGAGCTACTAGTGCATTAGGAAAAAAGGGAGCTCATTTTGGGGCCCTGAGAGAAATTCACAATTTCTTCATTTTTCTTTCCTCTAAAACATTAAAATACAATATAACTCCACTGACACATAGTGCAGAATTCGGTACTTCTAGCATCACTGGCGCGTCCAGAATGGGCCAAAACCCTCGGAATGACATTTGAAACACTAAAAATAGGACCTGCAGGCTCGAAAAGGGCAAAAAAGGCCCGGCACAAAAAGTGTACTAATAAAAGCGATTTGACAGGTTGGTCCCCTGGCCAACCTGTGAAATCGCTTTCATTAGTACACTTTTTTTGTGGGGCCTTTTTGGCCTTTTCCAAGCCTCCGGGTACCCGTTTTCAGTGTTTCAAATGTCGTTTCAGGGGTTTTGGCCCGCTCCAGTGCATCATTATGGGGGTTTTGGCCCGCTCCAGACGCGTCGGTGATGCCAGAAGTACCGAATTTTGCACTGCACATAAGATACAATAAAGTAACTCAAGTATTCTCATTGAATGCAAACTTGAAAATATTTCGTTTTTCTTCCTTTTTTGTATTTTTTCAACATTACGTTGGCACTCCTTTGATTGGTGCAGGGCTATTTTCCTTCCAAGCTAAAAGGCCCCAAAATGAGTTTTCTTTTTTCCTAATGGCTGGATCGTCCAATGGTCTACGTGTAGATCCATCGCTTGGGGGGTTCACTATGTATAAGCCCTCTATATCACGTGCGCTCAAGGCATATTTCTAAAATCCCTTATCTGTAAATTTTTCATTAATAAAATGTACCCTTTTTCTATACAAATCTGTAAATTTTTTTGAAAATTGTTTTAAATACTCCCTTATGTAAATTAACTTTTGTTAAATTTAGATATTAAAAACATCCTTCTGTTGAACTCACGTGATAGGGTTACATATAATCAGTGACCCCCCTGAGATCCATCGACATACTCCCATTTATCTTGAAGTAGAAGAATGGTCTCCATTCGGTATTTCCATGTGCCGTAATTGGAGTTGTGGTTTCTAGTTATAGACATGGTGTAGGAAATATACTCAAAGTGTCGTGAAAATCACTATATGAATCAACTACAAAACACTAATTGTGCCAAGTGAAATCTGAACTATCGATGAAGATAGAATTGCAATAGATAAAATCCGATCTGTATTACAAGGCTTGTGGCAAATGATGTCGGGAATAGCCAAGAGGCTTTACAAGACTGAAATGATGTGCACAATGCCGTGAGATAGCCAAATAGGCTTTACAATGGTGGCATGTGTATGTGAAATCAAATCATATGCTATCTACCCACTGAAGAATCGGACAATGCCTCTGAACACTCTGAAGTCTACTCACTCAACTGATGACCGTTAGGTTTCAGGTAATGTGATGATGTGAAATCATATGTGAGCATATGGATTGACTTTGAGTAGGTACTAGTCGGGAATTTGGGGCATGGCTTAGATTGCAACTTGGGGAGATTCAAAGCGTCCCCTCTATGGTGATCTAGTCTACTCTAATCTGGATCTATACCAACCGTCGATCGATGAAAGAACAACAAATAATTTCTTTTCTTTTGTTCTTTTTAAGTGATGGGTCAGATGCGTCGATGTAGAGGCTGATGTGAGTGTAGGAAGTGGATTTGTCGACGGCGACGAAGATCAAATGTGAATGATACTTGCATCAAAGTGTGCGCATGATGTGACGAGCTCGTAGAGCACAAAAAATCAAGCGACTTTTCTTTTTGGAGCGCCCTCAATTTCTTCCTGGATCAAGAGATACGACTTGATCTAGGTGGAGGGGCAAAAGGAGTGCAATGGTGCTCAATGATGATGTGTCACTGTGGGTCACATGCAATGATGATGTGGCACTGTGCCTAGCAAGAGGTGTGCTTGTGAAGCAATGATGAGGTGTCAACTGTGTGCACATGCAAGCTGCACAGTGTGCCTGCAGAGTGATAACTGTGCCTACAGGGGGTCAGAGTGCCATGTGGTAGTTTGACTGGTCAAAGGATGACTTGGACCCTTGACTTTGACTTGCTGACCTGGTAGTTGAGGTGGCATTGTTGAGCTCTTGTTGAGGTGACACTACTGAGGTGGCACAGATGATGATGTCAGCAAATGATATGGCTATGTTGATGTGGCAGCTGAGCTAGCAATGATGACATGGTAGTCGATGATGATGTGGCCTAGGGTGACGTGGAACCTGATTGGACTGCTGATGTGGTAGTCAGCTGAGGTGATGAGGTGGCAGATAAGGTCTACCGCTTGGGCAAAAATTGACTAGTGCACAAACCAAGGGTCAACTGATCTAACCCGAGTGAAGGCCTTATCTACCATGTGGCAGATAAGATGACATGGCACACAAGCCACATGTCAATCTTAGCTACATGAATCTTCTAGATTTTGATAGAATCTTAGAAGATTTTGATGGAGCCTGGCTCTGCCCGTGAGAAGCGCTGGTTCCGCTCATCATTTGGCTATGGAGCTTGTTTGTTGGGCTACAGCCACGGTTGCTTGGACCTTGGACTTGAGGGAGCGTGAGTGCACCGTTGGAGAGGTGAGTGCGCAATCAATCATTGGAGCCGTCCGAGCTGGCAGAAGCTTGTAGGAGGCGCTGGACTTTGGAGTCGAGGCTCAATAGCTGGTCGGTTCGAGTAGAGACCAATAGTTAGGCGAGTAGAGACCGTCGCTGAGAACTACTGTGGAGAACTACGTCGCCTCTGCTTCGATGGAGAGATAGCCTTAGGTTGATGGAGAGATAGTTGGCTGAGCTCGTTTTGGAGCTTGGGTGTTGTAGAGTTGTAGGATGCCGTTTAGGTGCTACTATAGTAGGAGACTATTGAGAAGCCCGGTCGTTCGGAGGTAGGTCGATTAGAGAGGCTTTGGTGCAAAGTCGTTGCACTTGGAAGCTATTCGTTGGACCTGTTCCGAGGTAGGACGATTGGAGGCAGCTTTGCTCGAGCGTTGGAGCACAAGAGTCTTGTAGAGGCTATAGCCCGTGGTTGTAGATGCTAAGGAGCTATGTTGTTGCTGTTGTAGACACGTAGCGGCATTGTAGAAGGCTGGAAGGCACTGTTTGATCGCTCAGATGATCGCTGGGTCGCGGATGATTGCTGTGACTATATGCAGTGCCCGTACTAGATCGTTGGAACGTTGTGAAAGTTGCTAAGCCAGAGTTGCTTTCAGATTTGCATGCAACGCTAGTTGCCTTGTAAATGTAGTCGGAGCTAACCGCCTTGTTGAGTCAATTGCTGTAGATGCCTTGGATATCTCAGCTGTCGCTTAGTTTCTCTTTCTATCTTGGAATATAGATACTATCTCTCTCTCCCTCAGTGATACATAAGACTATGAAGAACTCGCTCCTTTTCTCTCGGATACTCTCAAGAGAGTAGAAGATTACTCTCTCGCTTTCAATCAAAGATCCCTCGCAATGGAGTTGAATGGATGGAAATCTCTCACATAAACGGAATTGAAAACTCAATGAACGGAAATGTCTCTCTCAACGGAAGTGAACTTGCTCGAAGGACACTCAAGAGAACCTCTCGATCTCTCAATCACTCTCACGCTCTCACAAGGATCTCAATGCCTTAGCGGAAGGCAAGGGAGCTCTGTTGCCACGACAAAATATGAAGAGAGGAGAAGAGAAGGCATAGCTAGAGAGCACACCACAAATGACTAACTGTACACTAGATTTAGTTAAAAAAATAGAATATATACAAACCCATTTAGGGTTAGGGTTAGGGCATCTAACCCTTTCCTTTATAGCACTCTATTGGGTTAGTGCTATGCACATATGATCACATGATGGTGCTATGCACACATGATCACATGATGTTGAGCGTGAACTCTCAACACAGGTGCATTATTTGTGTCGCTTATTGCACTCTCAACTTCTCTCTCTCTCTCTCTCTCTCTCTCTCTCTCTCACTCAGTCTTTCTTGCACACTCTAATTGCTATCTATCTCTCTCACACACTCTCTCTCTTGCACAATATAGATATACTTGAAATATCCACACAGATTTAAAATTACAAATATTTATCGCTTTATCATTCATAGACCATAGAGAGCCATCAATCTAGAGGTGCAAACTTAATAAATAAAATATTAAGAGTAAATGAAACAACTTTGTATTATTTTATGATTTATGTTCATACATATAATAATGCCTCATTTCCAAGTGCATTGTTAAAGCACTAAGGATCCAAGAAACTGGATATTAAGAAATACTTGCCATCATGTCTCTACTATCTCTAGAGTATGGGGGGGAAACAATTCTTACAAAGGATACTTGTCTCATCCCTATATCTAACTTTGTGATTATCAAGTCTAAAATAATAGTCTTGGGAAGGGCTTGCTATTGCCAATTGCAATTCTTCCCTGATAAATCGCATGGTCCACTCCTCTTCCAATTCCAACGTTAGATCAGGATGTCCTTGCCGATAAATTGATACCTCGATAATAGGACTGTGTGTCCCATCATGCAGATCATCATCCATTGCTTTCCATTGCAGGTTCTTCCATCTAAACCTTCTATATGTGAAAGTCATGCAGAGATTTTGCCTTCCAATGAAATACCTGCGAAATTTGGGATTTGTTAATACATACTATCCTGATCATTTTTTATACAAACAAGAATTGTAAGACTTGCTCACCGAAATGTCACATCTGAAGTGTTCAATCAACATTGTATTAAATCTTCAGCATGACATGTTCTTGTTGTCCATCCATTGTCCAATAGCTCAAACAGCCAGTAAAATTCTAAGCTCTTGCAAGTGTAAGTAATCTTTGTTTTCCTTAATTGCCTACAACTTGCAAAGAAATCAACAAAGCATGGAAATGGAAGAAAGCAAGTCAACCTAGCATCTCTTCTACTAATAGTTGGCTTCATAGCATTCCTCACATCATTAAATATTCTATTTCTATAAAATTCACTTATCTCCATGCTTCGAAGCAGCCATTCTAGACTATCAAAAGAGGGAAAGGGAAGAGATTCTAATCTACCATACTGTCCTTCTTCATCTGGCACAATGAACATTGATTCACAAAAGAAGATCCCATCCTTTTTTAATGTTGATGGTGTGTGACCTTCATACTAAAGACTCTCAATCTCAACATGGAGGACATGCAACACCCCAGTTACGCATGATGTAGGCTCCCACTCTTTGTAAGTAGATGGATATAAGTCTATTAAACAAATACAAGGCATAAGACAGTTGTGTCAAGGTCCCCAAATAAATGCAAATACTCTAAAATGCAAATGAAGTACTAGTACACTTTGAAAAACTTACAATTGGGCCTACGATATGGAAGTCCTGCATTTGGATGCACGTATATGTTTGCATGGGTAAAGACATGCTAAATATATACCTGTGTCACTGTGTTACTACCAAGAGAAATTTCAAAATCTAAGATCCTTCCCTTCCAATGTTTGGAGATGTCCATTGCATACTTCCGACCCACTTTGTAGAACCCATGATTAGTGGGTTGCACTGTGATCCAAGAATATTTCCTGTAGATTTGAGGAATCCATTCCCTATGCTCATCCTTAACATTCTTCAATACAACAGACTGTAAACTAGTTCTATATCTATCATTTTCTACTTCCATAGTTTCTACCCCTATACCATATGATTAAAATTAGCTCTTTCTACCTCTTTCTACTTCCATAGACCCTCAAAATTTATGTCTTCTCTTCTCTCTTTCTCTATCCCTCTCTTTCTCTTTCTTTGTAAGTCTCTCTCTCTCTCTCTCTCTCTCTCTCTCTCTCTCCCCCCCTCCTTTCCTCTCTCCTTTAACTAAACCTCTCACAAAAACAAACAAAATAGTATTTCAAAAAACATAGAATACTTCTCTCTCTCTCTCTCTCAATCTATCTTCCAAGGTACCCCTCACAAACAAACATCAAACAAAGAAAAAATTATCAATATCATATCACTCTCTCTCCCTTCCAAAACTCTTTGATTAGGATCTCTTTTCCTTCCTTCTCAAATACGTCTAAAACCTAGTAGTTTGAAATACAATCTCTGTCTCTCTTCCTTAATCATCCTCTCAACGGAAGAAAACATAGGAGTTCAAAATATAATCTCTCTCTCTCTCTCTTTTCCCTTCCTCTATCTACCCCTCCTATACTAGCAAAGAAACATAGGACTATTTTTTGTCTCTCTCTCTCTCACTCATCCCCTCAAATAGATAAAAAAACATAGCAGTTTCAAATATAATCTCTCTCTCTCTCTCTCTCTCTCTCTCTCTCTCTCTATCCCTCCTATACTAATGAAGAAACAAAATACTATTTTATGTCTCTCTCCCTCACTCATCCCCTCAAATAGAAAAGAACATAGCAGTTCAAAATAATCTCTCTCTCTCTCTCTCTCTCTCTCTCTCTCTCTCTCTCTCCCCCCCTTCCTCTATCTATCCCTCCGATACTAGAGAAGAAAAAAATGTCAAATTTTATCTTGTAGTTTTAAATATCATCTACCTCAATCTCTCCCTCTTCCTTGTCTCTTGCAACTAACATATAGACAAAGTGTGATACAAAAACGTTTATTTAATAGTACACACAAAACTTTCAAGGCAAAACCACTTTATTACCTGGAAAGTATGTGTTCCTTCTTCTGGAGTTGACTCTATATACTCCAAAAAGGTAGAGAAAGAGCCAAAAATAATAGAACACCCATTTTTCTCACTCCTTCCAAGCAGATTTAGGTCGCAACTTCAGGAGTTGACTTTCTATACTCCAAAAAGGTAGGGAAAGAACCGAAAATGAGAGAACGCCCATTTTTCTCACTCCTTCCAAATAGATTTAGGTCGCAACTTTGGTTTCTAAGAGAGATTGAAATAAGTAGAGAAAGAATGGAAGAGAAGAGGGATAAACAAAGCTTGGGCATAAACTGAGAGATTTTTGAATGTGGAAGAAAAACGTGAGCAAAGAGGAGAGAGAATAACAAATCAAGATGCTCAGCCAATGAACTGCAGTGCCAATGCCATCAATCGGCAACACCTACAACTTCTACAATGACTCATAGCTTCCTTCCATCATAAAGCTCCAATAGCATCCCACTAAGACTCCAACAGAGAGGCAAGCTCTCTGTTACACACTCAACCTTTCCTACTCCCAATGACCTGCAACTCAAGCCAGCGTGCATGCAACAAACTCTTGCAAATGAGTCACGGGTGAGCTCAAGCAACAAAGGTGCGGCTCCAAACAACGGCTTCAACCTCTGGCTAACTCTACAACCTGCTCATCAATGCCACTATTGAGCTTCTCCAACCACCTATGAGCCTCGACTTTCCTTTAGTGTGCCCACAACCCTCCATTGGCCAACCAGCAACGCCATAGCTCTCGGCTCCAGCCTCACACCTCAGCACATTGTCCCATAGGCACATCTCTTTCCAGGCATAGTCACTGCGTGACTCACCCTATCACATCATCAATGCAGCCTTTTTTGCCTGTCCACCTAGATCAAGCCCATATCTCTTGATCCACGAAGAGTTTGAGGGCACTCCAAGAAGGAAAAACGCTTGATTTTTTGTGTTCTACTCGCTCATCACATCATGCACACATTTCAATGCAAGCCTTCATACACATTTGAGCCTTGGTGATGACAAATAGACTTCTTGCATGCTCATTAGCCTCTACATTGGAAACTAAAATAAACAAAGAAAAGGAATTATTTGCTGCTTTTACATCGCATGGTGATTGGTCTAGATCTAGATCAGAGTAGATTAGATCATCTTTACAGTACGTTAGATCATCCTTACAAGAGATAATCCACAAAATCTAGTCAAAGCCATGCCAAAAATTTCCTAAATAGTTCCTACTTTGAGTCAGTCCCTTCACTCACATGTGTTTTCACATAATCACATTTCATGAAACCTAACATTTCACAATTTAGTTCAGAGACTTTAGAGTGTTCAGAGGTTGACCGATTGATTAGAGGGAAAATTGCACATGATTTGATTTTACACACACATATCACCCTTGTAAAGCCTTATAGGCTATTTTTCAGCATTGTGCACATTGTTTCAAGCCTTATAAAGCCTCTTGGCTATTCCTGCCATCATTTTCCACAAACCTTGTTACATATTGAGTTATATATTACAATTCTATCTTTACCGCTAACAGGTCAGAATTTAACTTGATATAATCATTGTATTGCGGTTGATTCAAATAGTGATTTTTAGAACACTTTGAGTACATTTTTTGCACCATATCTATGACTAGCAACCTCAATTTGGAGGCATCTGGTAAGCTAGACAACTCCAATTACAGCACATGGAAATACCGAATGGAGACCATTCTTGTACTTCATGACAAATGGGAGTATGTTGATGGGTCTACACATAGACCATTGGACAATCCAGCTATCAGTAGCTCTACTCCACCTGTTGTCACATCACCAGCAAGCAGGATCTACAACAGGATCTGTAGCAGGATATATAGCTGCATCTACTGCACCAATAGTGATCGCACCTATAGTAGTTCCTACCATTGCCTGAGCATAGGTAGAATGGGACAAATATGCATATCATTTGATCAAGAAAAATGTGCAAGATGTCATGCTAGGACAACTCAACATAGTCATGACATCAAAAGAAGCATGGGATATGTTTGCAGATCTTTACAAGTCCAAGAACACTTTTTCAGAATTCTCACACTGAGAAACCAAATCAGCCAGAGTTTTAACAACAGGAGCACTAAAACTGGTCATGCTTATGTACTCAAGATCAAGGATTACAACAATCAACTCACAGTAGCAGCAGCACCAGGAGAGACCATGAATCCCGCAGAAATGGTTCAAGTCATACTGAATGGACTAGGAGAGGGATACAAGAATCTAGTCCAAAGTATTGCCATTCAATGGCAAATTCCAACACTTGAAGAGATACTATCAATGTTACTTGGTGTAGGAAATTCAAGTCAGTCATAATGCCAATGAACTTGAGAACATGTTTCTTGCAAGTGAGGATATGCAAAAGACCTAAACAGTGTATCTTGACATTGATTGCAATTCGAAAGGGGAATTCAGTTATCAAGTCAATCAAGCAGATCAGGATCCTTGGTATATTAACAGCGGCGCATCATCTCATATGACAAAGCATCACAAATGGTTCACAGAGATAAAACCACTAGAAGGACAGAAGAATGTTATCTACACTGCAGTGGATAAGACACCAAATCTAGTTCAAGGAAAGGCATTGCCCCTATGAACAATTTCACTGGTACAAAAGGATTGGTGAAAGATGTGCTCTATGTTCTGAAGCTCAGTAAGAACCTCTTATAAGTTGGTCAAATGATGAAACACAAATATCGAGTCATCTTTGATGGAGATGAATGTACAAATAGAGACAAATCTAGATAATATTAGCAACCAAGTAGGAAAAGCAATCAAGGAAGGACGCTTGCTCAAAATGCTAGATTCATTAGTACCAGATTTTCATGCCATGTCAGCTCACAACCCTTTTCATGCCATGTCAGCTCACAACCCCAATAGATGCCACATTCTATAGTATGGCACAAGAGATATGTACATGTCAATTTCAAAAGCTTGATAGAACTCAAAAATTAGAATATGGTAATTGGAATTCCCAAGCTACAGTTTCTTGGAAAAGTCTACAAAGCATGCTGCTTCAGTAAACAAAAGAGACCCAATTTTGGCAGAAGCACCTCTCGAGTACGAGGTATTCTTGATTTGATTCACACAGATGGATGGGGTTATGCCCAGACTGATAGCATCAATGGTTCAATTTACTACTGGACTTTTATTGATGACTATAACACATATTATTGGGTCTACTTTCTAAAAGAGAAATTTGGAGTCTTTTCCATATTTCAAGAATTCAAATCCATGGTTGAAAACCAAACATGCAAAAATATCAAAGTCATGAGATTAGATAGAGGAGATAAATACATGTCTTCAGCATTCATGAACTTTTGTAGAAGTAATGGCATTCGAAGACAATTCAATTATGTAGATACTCCTTAGTAGAATGCAAGAGCTAAAAGGAAGAATGGTACTTTAGCAGACAATGCTCAGTGAGAAGCATCTTCCGAATAAATATTGGGTAGGAGAAATTGCCACTACAAACTATTTACTTAATCAACTTCTAACGGAATCAATTCAGGGTATGATACATTATGAAACATTCACTGGACACAAGCCATGCATTGGGCATCTTTGCATATTTGGTTGAATAGTGCATATGCCCACATACATGATGATCCTTGCAGAAAATTGGATGCAAAGTCATGCAAATGCATCATGGTTGGCTATAGTGAAGAAAGCAAAGCACACAAATTGTATGGTCCCATCAATCGAAAGGTCATTATCTCCTCAGGTTTTCCACCATCTCATGTGTATTTGAGGTTTTCCATTTTGAGATTTGCACAGTTGAGTGTTTTATCACATCGCTAGTTGAACCGCTAAAGCAATATGGTCAAGACTATGATGAGACTTATGCTCCAGTAGCAAAGATGGATTCCATATGGTTCTTGATATCACTAGTGGCACTCAGTAGATGGAATGCATACCAACTAGATGTCAAGAATGCTTTTCTCAATGGTTACTTAGATGAGGAAGTCTACATGTAACAACTAGTAGGTTATGTTGAACCAGGGAAAGAGAATCAGGTTTTTCGTCTCAAAAAAAGTCTCTACGGCTTAAAGAAAGCACCCAAAAGTTGGTACAGCAAAATCAACAAGTATTTGCTAATCTGGGATACATGAAATCCAATGCACGTCATACTCTCTATACAAAGTTCAAGGGGAAGACATTACTATTGCACTTTTGTACATAGGTGATCTGATTGTGACCAAAAGCAATGATAGCTTCATGAAAATTTGAAATAACACTTATCTGCAAAGTTCAACATGAAATATCATGGACTTATGCACTATTGTATTAGAATTGAGTTCTGGAGAGATTCAGACAACACCTTCATGAGTCAGCTAAAGTATGTTGACAATCTCCTAAAGAAGTTTCATATGGTAGATTGTAAGATTGCATCCACTCCCATGGAACAAAGTTTAAAACTTACAAAAGATTCAGAAAATCCTATAGTCAATGATAGGTACTGCCACTCATCGGATCTCTTATATATCTGACTATCACAGGGCTAGATATTTGTTATGCAATAAGTTCACTTGCACAGTTTATGGAAATCCAAAACAGTCTCACTCAAATTTAGCCAAAAGAGCCTTGAGATACATCATAGGTACAAGATAGTTTGGAATAGAATACAGAGGAAGTCATCCAAGGTTGCATGGATACTATGACAGTGACTATGCCAAAGATCATGAGACCAGGAGATCCACACAGGGATATGCATTTTTCCTTGGTCAAGGTGCTATATCATGGTTGACAAACAAAACAACCAACTATTTCATTTGTGTGTTCACCTAAAGCAAAAAAAAGAGCACTCACTACAAGTGCATGTGAGGCTATATTTCTATATGGAGCAAAACATGTGAGGCTATATGGCTATTATGTTCACCTGAAGCAAAATATAGAGCACTCACTACAAGTGCACATTGTGAGGCTATATGGCTCAAAAGACTATTGTCAGAAACAAATTACTTTGATGAATCAAAGCCAACAACAATATGAAAGTGCTCTCAATGGAAGCGGAATGGAAGAGGGAGAGAGAGAAACAAAGAGCCACACAAGTCTTTGGTGGGAGCAGAACACCCTAATCTTCTTTTTCATTCATTTATATATGTGTTTGAGTATTGTACATAACCGGGGTAAAGGTACAGTGACCTTTAACCCCCACAACCTCCCACTTAAAGGAAAATGTGCCTTTAAGGGAGAGCAACCAGGGAGCATACTATCCAATGCCCATCAATACACAACAATACTCAAACCGCTGACTAGGTAGACTCTTCATCAGCATATCTGCAGGGTTATCATCTGTATGAACCTTGACAAGCTCTATGCGCTTATCCTCAAGTACCTCCCTGATGAAATGGTACCTGAACTCAATGTGTTTGGTCTTTGCATGAAAGACCGGACTCCATGCTAGCTGAATATAGCACTCATGGAATCACTATGCAATGTCGGTACACATGTATGAATCCCCAAATCTCCCACTAGCCGATCAAGCCGTATAGCCTCCTTGCAACCCTCTGTGGCTGCAACATACTCAGCCTCTGTGGTAGACAAAGCAACACACTTCTATGCATGAGACATCCACGACACTGCACCACCTACAAAGGTGAACACATAACCAGAAGTGTTCCTACTATCCACATGCCCTACATAGTCTGAATCTATGTACCCAAGTACACGCATGTCTCCTCTACCAAAGCAGATGCACATCTCCTTGGTACCCTTCATGTACCTCAAGATACACTTAACTGCCTCCCATGACTCTTTCTTGGATTAGCCATATACCGGCTAACAACTCCCACTGCAAATGCAATGTCTGGTCTAGTAGCTATCATAGCATACATAAGACTCCCAACCGCTGATGCGTAAGGAACCTTGGCCATCATGGCCCTCTCCTCATCTGATTTGGTACTATGTGTATGACATACTCCTTCTGTGAAAGCCAAAGGAGTTTCCTACTCCAATCATGCATGATGCGCATACCAAGAATATGACCTGCAAGTCCCAACTCCAATCATGCATGATGCGCATACCAAGAATATGACCTGCAAGGCCCAAATCTTTCATATCAAAGGCCTCATGCAACTTGGCCTTTAATGCATCTAGCTCATAAGTATTCTTGCTAGCCAATAGCATATCATCCACATATAGTGCTAGGAGTATCAGGCTATTATGGTTAGCCCCTTTAGTGTAGAGGCAGTGATCAATTTCACTCCTTCTAAAACCCTGGGACCAAATGAAAGCATCAGACTTCTGATACCATTCTCTAGGCGCTTGCTTAAGACCATAGAGACTCTTCTTCAGCTTGCAACCTAAATGCTCTTTTTCCTTTTCTTCAAAGCCTTCTGGCTGCACCATGTAAATTTCCTCATGTAGACCCCCATGCAAGAAAGCTATCTTGACATCCATTTGCATAAGCTCCATATCCTCTGTTGCCACTAGTCCAAGCATGTATCTAAGTGTGGTCATCTTCACAACCGGAGAGAATATCTCATCAACGTCCACACCCTTCTCTTGCTTGAACCCTTTAGCGACCAAACGGGCCTTGTACCTAGGCACATCATCACCTATGACCTTCATTTTGTAGACCCATTTACATGGCAATGCTTTCTTTCCATGTGGCAAAGAAACCAAGTCCCAAGTCTTATTCTTCATAAGTGAACTCATCTCTGATTGCATAGCATACTCCCACTTGCATTGATCCTCGCGCATCATAGCCTTTCTGTGGCAAGAAGGCTCCCACAATCAGTAAGCATCACATAGTCTACCCCTGGAGCAAACCTATCAGGCGATCTAGACACTCTAGATGATCTTTTCAAGGGCATTTCAGCTTGCTGTCCCACTTGCATATCAGCCACATTTGGCTCATCATTTCCACCAATAGATGATCCATCATGTACCCTTGATTGTATACCTGTGGGAGTACTTGGTGGTACCATTTCTTGCACATTTGGTGCATGGACAACTTGCTGTCTATCAACATATGCAAGTGGATTCACATCCTGGAAAGTGATTCTCCTCATTTCCACATCCCTCATGGGTGCCTTATGCATCTTCTTCTCATTGAAGGCTACATCATGGCTACATATGATCTTCTTTGCTTTTGGATCCCAGAGATGATAGCCCATCTCTCCACTTTCACCATAACCCAGAAAGATGCATTTCCTAGACTTAGGATCTAGCTTCTTTCGAAGCTCTTTTGGCACATGTGCATATGCCTCACACCCAAATATACTCAAATGAGAGTAAGAGGGCTTCTTGCCACTCCATGCCTCTTCAGGAATACCACCATCCAAACTCTTACTAGGTGATCTATTGATCACATGCACTATAGTCTTCATTGCCTCAACCCAAAAACCACCAGAAAGACTTGCATTGGAAAGCATGAATTGCAACCTTTCTTGAATGGTACGGTTCATCTTTTCTGCAACTAGATTTTGCTCTGGAGTACGAGGGGATGTGAGCTCCCTCTTAATCCCACGTGTATCATAGAAATGCTGAAAGTCATGAGAGAGATACTCTCCACCATTGTCAGTCCGTAGGCATTTAAGCGTTCTACCTGACTGATTCTCAACCAAGGCCAGCCATTTCTAAAATACCTGGAACACATCACTCTTTCGAGCTATGGCATAAGCCCACACTTTCCTAGTTGCATCATCAATGACTGTCACATAGTATTCAGCCCTGCCTAATGACTGTGTAGGCATGGGACCACATACATCTGAATGCACGAAATCAAGCTTTTCAAGCTCTTTCTTTCCCCTTCTTTTATGGGCTGATTTAGTCTGCTTCCCATAGAGACAATGCTCACAAAATTCAAAATCAGAGAAACTCAAATGCAGTACATAACCCAAATGGCATAAGACTTTCATCTCATTTTGGCTCATATGGCCCAACCGGCAATGCCATAAAGAAGTGCTTGGCTACTCGGTTATTGCAACAACATGATCAAACACCCCTAATACATGTAAGGGATACAAAGTCCCACACTTGGCACCCCTAGCCAAAAGCATAGAGCCCTTCTAAATTTTTCAATTTCCAAAACAAAAAATGGTCTGAAAACCAGCATCATCTAGCTGACCCGTTGAAATGAGACTCTTGGTCAGCCTCAATTCTGGTCTTGAAATTAAGCAAAGTATTTTTGCAAATAGGATAGAATCACACCAGACGTGGCGGGGGTTCTATCGGTATTCTTACATGGTTTAGTTGAGGAACGCCTGGCTAAAGAGTGCCATTTAATTAAGTATTGTGGGTGATGCCATTATGAAATACTTGGATTATTTTGTAGATGCATGTGATGACCATTTCTTAGCATGTTGGCACTATGATGGGTAGTCATGAGTATTTTGGTGTATGCAATTGGGATGCTAAGTGTTGAAGGTATTATTATTTAATGTGCGATGCAATTATTTACTAATATGCTTGGGTTTCATGAGTTAAGGTGATGCTAAGGAATATCGAAAATATTAAGGCTCAAAATAACATTGGCAAGCGTTGGAAATTATATGTCTCATAAGCATGTCAAAGGTCATTCCAACTCATAATATATAGCATCAAACTACATAGCATGTCATTTTGCCTATTTATATTTTGAAGCATTTTGGATCACATTACACTCGCTTGAGGACAATGGGTATCCAATTTTGCTACGTGCATTTTTGGATGGGGGAAACCATGGCGGTGGCTATAAATCCTGCTACCCTTGCAAACTTTCAAACTTTTACACCTCTCGCCCTACAAATATTTGAATATTCATGTACATACTCCTCCCATTGCCCTACAACTTACAACGTGTAGAGTCACCTTGACATGACCTCGTTCTTTTGGTTTGGCATTATCTTCTTTACTCAGGTAAGGTCTCTTCAATTGTGGCATGCCTCACAAGCTAGCTGGTCCTTGTTCAAGTGGGTCTATTTTGGTAGTTCATTGATTGTAGCCATGGCATCAATGGCAAGACGTGGCTTTTCATGGCTTGCAAGAGAAGCAGACTGATTGCAGGGTGAGGAAGAAAATGGCATGACAAAAAATGAAGAGGGAAGAGGAGAAGAGTGGAGATGAAGAGAGAAGGCATAGCTAGAGAGCACAACACAAATGACTAACTATACACTAGATTTAGTTGAAAATGTAGAATATATACAAACCCATTTACGGTTAGCATTACGGTTTCTAACCCTTTCCTTTATATCACTCTATATGTTAGTGCTATGCACAACATTGAACACATGATGTTGAGATGGTGTCTCAACACCTTCCCTTAAGATCAACGTCATGAAATAGGCCTTCCCTCAAGATGATGATTCTGCGGAATTGAAGAAAAACTAATTGCTATATTCCCATCACACCCCTTTAATGGAAGTGTCAAACCAAGAGTGCTTCTCAAAAATCTCTTTGCCAAGTGGTTTGGTATCATACTGCTACAGTGTGATGTCACCAAGTAACACTCTTTCTCTGGATGAAGTTCTCTTTGACATCAATGTGCTTGGTCCTGGTGTGATATTGTAACGTGAATTGCAAATGCCAAAATTCACATTAGCTTTAAAAAATACAAATGCACTAAAATACATGAAAGAGAAGAACAGAAAACCATGAAATGAAAGAGGACACAAGGAAAAGGATAGGGTACAATCTCCCCCCTCAAGGTGTGTGGCTCGTGATCCCACACCTTGAGTATTTATAATATTTTAAAAGTAAAGTATGAGCCAAAATACAAGGATACATGATCCTCTCATTGCCAAGGCATGTACTTGCCTTTAGCCATCCTTTTCTCTTGTACATCCTTTAATACATACTTTTCTCTTCTTCACTCCTTTACTCACGATTGAGTCTATCACATCCAAAATACATGCCCAAAAATAATGGGAAGGCTTTAGAGCACTCTCCCTTATTACATTTTGAAATAGGCCCTTGGCCATTATTACAGAAGCCTTTGCATGGAATAAAGCATTAGTCCACAATGATTCAACACCACTCTTCCAAGATCATAAGCCAATAAATGTAAAAGGCATTTGAGCCCTTTTGTAATTGCAATCAACAATTGCGCCAATGTCATTAATTCATATCCTAATAACTTCGGATTACTCCTATTTGACCTGAACCAACTTGGTGATATATAGCATGATGTTCCAACCATTGGGCTAGTTTAGGACAATCACATAAGTCCAAGTCAACTTGGTTATTGGTATATGACCTGAACTAGCCGAGAAATTAAACTTAAACAATTTATCTATTATGGAAGATAGCATTTTCAACCAACCATCGGGTTGGTCATCAATTGCCAAACTCCAAAATGGCAAATCTGCCAAAGTAACGTGCTACAAAAGGGCAGAAGTGCCAAAATACTAAATAAATAAATGTCCTATCCTACTATTGCTCCTCTTCACCCTCCTCACCCTCGGTCTCTCTGCATGCACCCGATCCCTTGCCTTCCTCTTCTACGAGCCCAACCGCTTCTTCGGATCCAGTCTCTAAGTTTGGATCTCGGGATGGATCGAACGTGTCACCCTGAATGAAACAAGTTAGAAAAACTAAGAGTTTCTATTGTAAGACAACGGTGATAGTCAAATCATAACAATGAGGAATAGGGTATACTCACATGACGCTCCACCACCCTTTCACAAAATTGATGTTGACTCCTTCTTTCTCCTCCTTAAACCAAGGCTTGGCTCCAATCCTGAATGCCTTCTGTACTCCTCGTCATCTGGAGACCTTCCAATCACAGATTCCTATTTCAACCACGCTGGTTTAGGACAATCACATAGCTCATGTTTGAGCTAAGCTAGCTCCAACCACCCAGTTGGTTTAGGACACAAATTAAGTCCAAGCCATTTTGGTTTAGAAATGAACTGGTATATGACTTGACGAACCAGCCCAAAAATTAAACTTAACTAGAATTTGACTACTAGAAAACACAACATTTTCAACCACAAGCTAGTTTCGAACAATCACATTACGTCCAAGCCAACCCAAATTATAAATTAAACAATTAAAGTATTCCAAAAATCATTTACAGACAGCCACCGTGTTGATTTAGGACAATCACATAACTTGTTTTTAACCTAAATGAGTAGGGTGATATATTAAATTATTCCAACCACCGGGCTGATTTAGGACAATCACATTAAGTTCAAGCAAGTCCTATTTAGAAATTAAGTTAAAAAATTAATTTATTCCAAAACTCCAGGCTAGATTAGGCCAACCACTAACCTTCGTTGTATCAAGCATGTGTATTATGTTCTCATCCCACTGTTTGTGCCCCATTCTCTTTTTGCATGTCATTTTTATTTGGAGAAACTCGAGCCAAAATGGTGTCACTCGATCAATAACTTATGCAGTTAGGTTGTCTCTCCGTTTCTTGCATTCTGTTCTCGGATTGGGATGATCTTGCATTCCTTTCTCTATACATCCAACTATTGAAACCATAATGGTCCTTCTGATTGACAATATCTTTGGTATTGTGTGCCCAAGCCATTTCTCCTTTATTTCAAAGGATATCAACATAGCCAATGTCTCCCTCTTTGCAACTAGTTGATATACATCCCTTTCACTTTCTATAGGCCATTTTTGAAATTAAAGCACATCATCTCTTGGGTGTGTATATCCCGAGATGTTGGTAGGGTTGTCACTCTTTGAATTTTGGTATGCAGGCTAAAGCTTGTGAAGACTCGACATTGGAGCTCACCCAAATGTCTTGATGTTGCTGTCTCAAATGCTCCCACCAAATGTGAGACCATAGCTCATGTTCTTCGCTCTGATGGCAATGATCAATTGTGTGCATCTACAACTGCTTCCTACTACTTCTCTACAAGAAGCCTTCTTTCTTCTTGTTGTTTCTCACTCTGCATTGCAAAAGTTTATTTTTGTTTTGTTTCAATAATGTGCATTTATTTCCTCGCCCCGCAATCTATTCCTTGTGCTCTGATCAAGCTTCTTAGCTTTCCTCTCTCTGGTTCTCTTGTAAGCCATGACAAGCTAATCTTGCCATTGATGCCATGGAGATGATCAATGAACTACCACCAGAACAAAGACTAGCTAGCTTGTGAGGTGAGTAAAGAATAGAAGATGAATTACTCAAGTGAAGAAGATCATGCCAAGCCAGAAGAATGAGGTCACATCAAGCTAACTCTACACCAGGAAGGTTGCAGGGTGGTAAGAAGAGAATGTACTTTGTAGGGCGACAGGACAAGGATGCACTGTAATATTTGAAGATTTGCAAGGCTGGAGGTGAAAATTTTCAAAACTCCACGGGGAGACAAAAATTTTCAACCATTGTGATTTCCCCCCTTTGGCCATACACGTTAGCAAAATTGGATGTATCGTTGTCCCCAAGGAATTGCAATGTGACCCAAATTGCTTCTTCAAAATACAAATAGGCCAAAGGTCATGCTATCAGGTTTTATGATGCATATTATGAAATGCAATAACCTTTGACATGTTTATGAGCCATATAGCAAGCAAGTGCTAGAAAAAGAATCAATATAAAGTTGTAAATAGTGTTGGATTTATTAACAAATATTTTCACATGCACAATTTGTGCATTTTTACATTATTCCATTGTATCACCAACTATTAATGTTTTAAGACCACCATATAGTAGTCAACCAATTTTCAATCCATTTTCATTTTCAACAAATTAAGAAAATGTTAAGGAATGCGCCCTTGAATGGGTGTGGAAACAATTAGCACAACATTGGATGTCCCTTAAACCATATCTACAGTTCTCAATTATGTGTGTCCTTGGGTTGAGGAGAAGCTCACATAGTGTAGTTTTGAATGATTGCTTGGTTTCATGTATGTGTAGAATAAAATTTTGGTGTTTTTTGAGCTAATTGTTATATCCTAATTCTTTGAGATACATGCTTCACCTACAACATAGCACTTGTAATTCTTTAACTGACTCATTCCAAATATTTATTCCATATTGTTTTGGTCTCATGTTTAAGATTGGAATGTGTACTACAACTTGAAGGTAAAGTTTGTCGAATTTCATTAAGCAATGCATAAGTTATGTGTTAGGCAAGATAATAAACAAAAAAAGGCCTGAAACTCACCATTAATGGCTACACCTGAGCAAACATTGAACACCCCCCCCCCATACACACACACACACTATTGGCTCTTTCCCATGGCTTTCACAGGAAGAGCAAGGTATTCTCAATATGCAAGGTTTCAAGACTTTTTGTCACCTATAGATATATCGGTGTCATCGTTTGTAGTATAAGTATAGCTTAAGACCTCGGGTTGTATTCTGATGAGAGACGTAGGCTTAAATGTGGGTAGCAAACATTGTGCAAGCATGTGTGAAAGAAATGTGCATCATCATGATTGGGGTGATGAAGGCTTTTGCCTTCATTGTTGGGGGTTGAAGGATTTACAAGGAGTTTAAGGGCTAGAGGGAGTTTCAAGGTTTAGAAGGAGGTTCCATGGTTGAGAAGGAGGTTGCAAGGTTTAGAAGGAGGTTCCACGGTTTAGAAGAGGTTCAGGGTTCATAAGGAGGATCCAAGGTTCAGGGTAGAGCATGTGGCAGAGAACTCGTCTCCCTCGTAGATCATGGAGGTCAAGGGTTGAGGGACTAAGGGTTTAGGGGGAGCATAGGAGTGGGAAAGGAAGAAGGTGTAAGAGCAGAAGGGAGGAGGAGAGGGTGGAGAAGGGGGGAGAAGGAGGGAGGAGATGTTAGATATGCTCAATGCCCCACCCTCCTAGTAACCACCAGTGGTCCAAGGTGCTCAAGTTGTAAGGCCCCCATATGAGGAGAAGCCATGTGTGAGCCCGAGACATTGGATGGATCCTGACTTGCATGTCAGATGAGGTTTATCAATGAGATTGTTGATGGTAGAAAGGTGATTGTGTGGGAGCCCCTTATTCTTGCTGGGGCTTGGGGGCCAGCTGGCCCCTAGCTGGGGGGGTCCCAAGGGGGCCAACGGCCCCCCTGGTTGGGTTTCGGGGGTGGGAACCCCTGAGGCAATGGTATAGGGAATATTCCTTGAATATTTCATGGATGACTCCAGAGTCGGTTCCACTGACTAGGTTGACTGGTTGGCTCCACCGACTAGGTCAACTAGTCGACTCCACCGACTATGTTAATCTAACTACCACCCTCATAGCTATAAAGAGGCGACCTCCCTAGTCCATTGTATCAAATCAGTTCAGATCAGTTCTCAGATCAGATCAGATCTTCTAGCTAGTAGCTCTTCACCTAGTATCTATCTAGATTGCCATCTAAGCTCTACTGTGGGAGTGCACGGGTGGATGGAGCCATCATTTGTACGACATCAGTATTGAAGGAAAAGTTTGTTCCTCTCCAGTTTGCTGTGTACTCTCTATTCTTTGTTCAGTTTCTGTTCCGCTGCGCCGTGTAATTTAACATGGTATCAGACCCCAGGCGGCTCTAAGGATTGAAGAATAGAAGAGAGGCGAGGGCTTCAACAGCATACGAAGTGATGGCAACAAGAAGTGGCTCCATAAGAAGCAGCTCGAGTTCATCAGCAGTTGCTGCTACACCAACAATCCAGGCGTTGAGGATTCACCCACCATGAAGGCAAGCTAGATGGTACGAACTACACTCTATGGAAGTTTAAAATTAATGCTATTCTGGATTCATATGAGCTTCTGGAGACAGTACTGGGACCCAGAACCACAAGGAGCCCCCGACCTAACAAATCCAAGGAGTACGATACCTCCTAATGCCAACCTTCTACGAGCTTCGAAATGCAAGAACGTAGATGCTCTGTGTGCCCTAGTTACAAGTACTACTCTTAGTGTTTTGACCTTGATTCACCATACATCTAAGGCAACTGTGGCCTGGAACATATTGAAGAGTCAGTATGAGACGCGGAATCAGACAAGGATCTAGAACCTGGAGAATCAGCTCACAACTGAGAAGTTTAATGAAGGAGAGACAATGGAGGTGGTTATGTCATAACCCGAATAAAAAATCTGTGTGACCAGATGGCTGGTGCTGGGATACAAAAGACTAGTGAAGAGCTAGCTCGACGGTGTCTCTGGATATGTCCATCAAGGTTTGATGGACTGGCAAGAGCACTTAACAATCAGGTGAGATCTCAACCATTGTCATTAGAGGAGTTCTATGCTTTACTTATGGAGGAGGAATAGAGGCTTAAAGCTCGAGATGGAGGTGGCAATGGGGATGTTGCTTTCTCTGCCACTGTGAAAGGCAAAGGTGGTTCCTCCACCAAAGGTGAGTCCTCTACTAGTGGTGACAAAAAGAAGAAGGGTGACAAGAAGAAGTTTCAGGGAGAATGCTTCTACTGCAAAAAGAAGGGCCATATGATTGCAAATTGTTGGGTCAAGAAAGAAAATGAAAAGAATGGTATCCTAAAGAAGACAGATAAGGGGAAAGAGATAGCTAACACAACAGAAGTAGAGTTGGATCTATTTCTGGCCATTGAGGAAGAGTCTTCCTCAGCTCAAGAAGCTTCAACCACTGATTCATGGGTGTTGGATAGTGGTGCCTCCCGTCACATGACTTGCAAGAAGGGTCTATATTGTTCCATGCAGCCTCTACAGGAACCCATCACCATGATGGTTGGTAATAATGCAAAACGCCCTGTTGAGGGTACAAGTACGGTTTCATTTGTTTTTGTTAATGGAGATGTTAAGAAACTATCTAATGTGCTGTATGTTCCACAAATCAAGAGAAATTTGCTATCAGTTGCTTCCATAACTGACCTTGACCATGAGGTGAGCTTCAACAAGACAGGAACAAAAATTCTGGATAGTGCAAGCAATCTTGTTCGCATAGGAGTAAGGAGGAACAACCTGTATGAGCTAAGTGTTCTTATAGCCATCGCTAGAGTGGGCACAAGTAGACTTTGGCATGAAAGATTCGGCCACATCAGATTTGCAGTGCTGAAGGAGATGCAAAAGCAAGGTATGGTTGCTCACTTACCTACAGTCACAGAAATCAAAGAACTGTGTGAAGCTTGCATGATGGGCAAGCAACAGAGAAAGGCATTCCCACAAGAAAGCAAGAATAGAGCAAATGCTCCTCTAGAGTTGGTGCATGTTGACTTGTGCGCTAAGATGCCTACACAGGCCTTGGGGGGATCTTCCTATTTTTTATTGATTGTCGACGACTATAGTAGGAAGATGTGGGTGTACTTTCTTCGTGAAAAGGCTCAAGCTTTTGGCAAATTTAAAAGAATGGCTCCAGCTTGTTGAAAATGAAACAGGGAGAAAAGTAAAGAAAATCAGATCGGATGGTGGTGGTGAGTTTGTTTCTATAGAGTTTGGAGATTTTTGCAAGAGCAAAGGGATCAAGCAACAAACGATGACACCACATATGCCTCAGCAAAATTCAGTTGTTGAATGCCGAATGCAGACCACGGTGGAGATGGGGAGGTGTATGTTGAAAGGTGCTAGACTGCCAAACCACTTTTGGGCTGAGGTTGTCAATACTATGGTTTACATCCTTAATCATACCTATACAAAGGCACTCAAAGGTAAAACACCACATGAGGCTTACAGTGGTAAAAAGCCATCTGTCTCCTAATTCAGAACGTTTGGGTGTGAATGCTATGTGCATGTACCAAACAAAGAGAGAAACAAGCTACAACCAAAAAGCACCAAATATATCTTCTTAGGCTATTGTGATGAGAAGAAAGCCTATAAGTTGTATGACCAAGAGGCAAAGAAGATCATAGCGAGCTGCGATGTGGTGTTCAAGGAGCAGCCACATGTAGTGGAGGCAGAGAAGAGCTCTTCCACTTTATCATCAAGTGAAGAGGTAATTCACTATGGACCTGTCCCAAGAGCTATAAAGGAGGAGGAAATATCAGATGATGAAGGTATAAGTAACCAACCTATTGTTATACCACCGAAAAAGCCATTACCGCAATGGGTAAGGCACCTCTACGACCATGATAACTAGATGCCTATGTGTGTTGAGCAGCATGCAGATAGACCAAGGTGGTCTCAGAGAATCGAGGAGCAAAGGAGGGCTTCTGCTCACATAGTCAATATGGCCTTGATGGCTGAGATTATTGCAAAGGTAAAGGAGCCTGTGAGTTTGGAGGAAGCACTTGTAGACCGAGATTGGAAAAATGTTATGCAAGTAGAATATGACAGCATCATGAAGAGTGAAACTTGGGAGCTAGTAGATCGACCACCTAACAGAAAGGTTATTAGCGCCAAGTGGGTTTGGAAGGTAAAGTAGAAGGCCGATGGGACTTTGGAAAAGTACAAAGCCAGATTGGTTGCACAAGGATTTTCGCAGGTTGAAGGGTTTGATTTTTAGGAATCTTTCGCTCCGACTATGAGAATGACCACTATTCACATAGTACTATCGGTGGCTGCTCATAAAAAGTGGCCATTTTATTAAATGGATCTTAAATCAGCATTCTTGAATGGTGACCTCAAGGAGGAGGTGTACGTGGCTCAACCACCTAGGTTTGAGGCTCCCATTATGAGAACAAGGTATGTAAGCTGAAGAAGGCTCTATATGGGCTAAAATAGGCCCCAAGAGCATGGTACCAATGGATAGACAAACTCTTTCATAAATTAAACTTCAAAAGATGTGCCTCAGATGCTAACTTGTATGTGTACAGGAAAGGTGGAAAAACTACTATTATTGTTCTATATGTGGATGATCTCCTTATTATAGGTGACTATGAAGACATAATCCAGTAGACTAGAAAGGCGTTGAGCATGGAGTTTGAGATGACAGACTTAGGCTTGATGCACTACTGTTTGGGGATTGAAGTCTGGCAAGAGCCAAGCAAGATCTTCATCTCTTAGCAAAAATATGCAAGGGAGATCTTGAAGGCATTTGGTGTGTCCGAGTGCAAGGAGATACCTACACCTATGGAGGTGAATGCGAGGTTGTCTATGGAGAATGCCTCACCACCAGCAAACATTGGGAGGTACAGGAAGTTGGTCGACAGTCTCATCTATCTGTGCAACACCAGACCGAACATCAGTTTTGCTATTGGCATTTTGAGTAGGTTCTCCAATAAGCCCCGGGAGAATCATTGGAATGCAGGGATGTGAGTGCTCAACTATGTGAAGGGCACTCTTGATTATGGCATCATCTATGGTACATGCACTTCCTTGGCTGGTCATTGTGACTCAGATTGGGCTGGAGATGTTGATTCTAGGAAATTAGTTTCTAGATATTGTTTCTCTTTAGGTTCATGTATCTAATCAATAAGAAACAACCAACAGTGGCATTGTCTTCTACTGAGGCTGAGTACAAGTTGCAAGGTTAGGACATGCTTTTGGACATGAAGTGCAAGGAAGAATGGACACTTGGAGACAATTGCTTGGAATACCAAAGTAGAACTCAACACAATTTCCCAAAGAGTTGGGGACTTCATTCCATTATGGGGTATTTAGACAAGTTGGAGAGCTTCTCTCTCTGCATGTAGGAATTTTAAGACATTCTCTCTCTACATGTAGAACTTGCATCTAGAAGTTGCATGTAGGAGTTGCGAGTTGCATGTAGGAGTTGCATGTTGCATGTAGGAGTTGCATATTGCATGTAGGAGTTGCATATAGAACTTAGAACTTGCTGCAAGTTGGATTCCTAAGAGGGATTATTTCTAGCCTTATGCAAGTACAAGAGAAGCTTTGCCGCTACTCTACACACACATTCTTTGCTACCTAAGTCCATTTTGGCACAGAGACAAGCACAGAGACAACATACTCCCGGATCCATTTTATTAGTAATTACCCATCCTCGGGTTATGGCTTATTGTCATCATGGAGTTGGGATGCCATGCGTGTAACCCAGTGGTTGTGGAACTTGTGGCATGCCAGTCAATCCTACTGTAAAGCCTTGGCACCATATAATTTTTTCTCTATTTCCAAGAAGCCTGTATCCACCATTTGTTCAAACAGAGATATGTGGCATTCTTCTAAGAAGAAGACTCTTTGATAGAGTGAGCTTGTAGTCTAAGCATCGATCCTTTCATTAAGATTGAAACTGAGTGGAGGCAAATGGCGGTCGATGTGGCTGGGGACCTCCAAAATGTATTCCAATGTTTTGTAGAAGATAGCACTTTGGCAAAGGATGTGGTACATGTTGCCGCATATTATTTTCTCATGCTATTGAAGTGCTCAAATTAGTGTGCCTTGGATGTTCCATTCTACACCAGAGTATGGCTTGATCATTGACCAATTAATGGTGCGATCCTCACCCAAAGAGTGTATGTTGGGCTCTCATTTGTGACATCGTGGAACTTCATAGAACTTGGGATGGGTTCTGAGAGATGGAGGTGCAAGTGGGCACTCTTTCAAGAAGATTACATCAAAGCACTTGGGGTGGCACTGATCAGATTAGGGATCTAGTTTGCTGACCCAAGCTTCACTAACTTGATGATGCTAATGAATGTTGGTAGGGAAGTTGTCCAGGGTCCTTGTCCAAGGTCCATCCACCTCGAGTTTTCATATCAAGATATTTGCTCCAAAATCCCTTGATAGGGTTACAAGGAAGTGGTATCACATCAAAGTCATACCCATCATTGGAATTTGTCATGGGAGTGCAAATTGGATTATCTGGATTCTGATATTCAAAATCAAATACTGGGTCATTTTCTGCTGATTGGTAGCACAAGTAGTGTTAGAGGTGATGGCGGGGCAGGGAGAGAATTTGGGGACATGGGGGAGAAATATGGAAGAGTGTTAGTTGTGGGAGGGGAATCAGAGGGGAGGGAGGGAAAAATTGGGCAAATGGTTTGAGAAGCTTGGTAATCCTTGGGGGTAGGATTAACAAGGGAAGGGAAGAAGTTAGGTGTGAGGGGCTCGTAAGTTTGTGACGGTTGGGTTAGTTGAAAGTGGTGAGAGGAATGAGCAAAGAGACAATGAAGGGAGTAAATTAGGCTGGAGCTCAGGGAAGGTTAAGAGGGTGGTAGCAGCAAGGATAAGTGAGTTTATGAGGTTGGCATAGAGAGTGGTTAGATATGGGAAGCTAGATGTGAGATAGGCCATGTCATCCTCTGACACTTCTTTTTGTTCGTGCGATGGGATCATCAGTTTTGCTGCAAGGGTGGGATGATGTCTTGTAGATAGTAGTGATGGCCTTTGTAGAAACGGTAACAAACCAAAAATAACTATGAGGGGAGGACTACCCATGAGGCATACATATGCAACGAAAGCATCCGTCCTGAGTGCTATGAACCCGACATGTGTAGATAGGCAGAAGATATTTTTTTCATCTTCAAACAAGTCTTGAAAAATTATGTGTAGAGTTTTCGCCCCTATGGAGCGTTCCCATTTGTTGTTAGATGAGCAGATATGATCATGAGTTAGAGTTTCTTCCATTGGATAAGCACTTGTGCTTTGAGGTGTAAATGGGTAGTCTTTCTTATGTTCACCAAGTTGGCAAAGCACACTCCCAATTGCATACTTGGAGCCATCAGTATGAACATGAAAATCAATATCCCAATTGGGAGATATAAGGATGGGTTCTATGATTAGGCACCACGTTAAAAGCTCAAAGTCTTGGTTGCACTCTTTTGTCCATAAGAAATCCACAAGAGGTCTGGCTATCATGGCACACTACAAGATAAATCTTCTATAATAGCCGGCAAGTTGCAATCCCATGTTGAGAAACGATGTGTCCCAAAACAACTCCATGGTGGGTGACTATGAACTGACATTTTGTTGGCTTTAGGGAGATGCCATAGTCCGTGCATTTGATTAGAACTGCCTCAAGACATTTTAAATGGTCTTTTTTGTTCAAGTGGATGCATAAATCATCCAAGAACACCTATAGAAACTTATTCAAAAATGACTTGCAAGAGCACTTTGCACTTGGTTATAGCCACTAAAGCCATCCAAGAAGCTGTATATCTCTGATCCACTAGCCACATTTTCCAATACTATTTCTGTTAAGGGTAGGGGATAGTGATCCTTGATTGTGGCGACATTACATTCTTTAAGTTAACACATATTCTTAGCTTCTTGTTGTGTTTAGGCATGATGACGATGGGTGAAACCCAATTAGTGTGCTCGATCTCATAGATGAATCCAGCATCTAAGGTTTTTCCAGTTCGTCATAAACCATGGTGCCATATTTTGGATTTGTTGGATAAGGTCCACATACCTTAGGATGGGAACCTTCCCTTATAGGTATCATATGTACTACCACTTTTGGTGAAATTCCTTTCCGTTCCTTGTATGACCATGCTAGGCAGTCTCGATATTCCATTAGGAGTGCTTTGAGCTTTGTTTCATCTTCATGTGTAAGCTATTTCCCAATGAATACCAATTTTTCTTCCTCCCCTTCAAGGGCAAGGTTATTGTGCGAGTTTTGGCTGTCCCTCATAGATTGTAGTCTCTCCAATGCTATCAGTTTCTTGAACTTCAAATTCTCTTAGTGGTCTTGGCATTGCTATGGTGATACTACCACTTGTGTAGTTCTTGAAGTACTCCAGCACTTCTCAAAGATCAGCCTCTGATGGTGTTGAACTAGCCTGACATGTGTTATGGGTACTGGGTGGCATAGTATCCTTAACCAATTTTTTAGGCTCTTATGGACTTTCTTTTTATGAAGTCTCTGTATTGAGCCTCATTCACACATGTGGCTTATACTTTTGAAACTTCTTATGTTGAGAACTGTGGGGTAACTTTTCCACGGGCAAAGTATTCTCGACGAGTAAGGGTACATTTGCACTGAATGTTTCATAACTGCTAATCTTTTTCATGTCTTTGTGCTTTTTCTTCCTTAGGCCTACAATGAACCATGTCGTGAGGTACTTAGCATTGGGGCATGGGTCACATTTGGCAATTAAGCGTTTCATTTTGCCTAGGTACGTGTGTACATCTTCTCGGTGACCTTGTTCGATCTTTCTTAGTTGGGGAGCGGGATCATCTTGTAATCTCTCCGTTTGAAAGCACCTCTTGAATTCAATCTGCAGCAAGTCCCATGTGGCTCTTTCTTCCACTAGGAGGTCTAGGTACCATTCTGAGGTTTCATCGATTAAGGCCATGGGGAGCCAGGCGACCTTGGTTTCATTGGCTTGATCTCCTCCATCTCAGCATGCGGCATCCAAATGCTAGAGGAATCTTGCTAGATCGCCCAGTCCATTGTAATTGGCAAGTTCTAGTGCCCAGGGGGTGCCTGCCTTGATTGTTGTTGTTGAGACCAAAATTGTTGTGAGGGTTAAAGAAATTGTTCCCCTCCGCTTCGAGTTCAAGGTCCTCATCATCACGACAACAGTCTGCCATGTCGTGTCTTGGAGGAGTCAAAGGAATTGGTTGAACTTCAGAGGGGAAATTCAGAGTAGAGGGTTGTCGGAGGCATTGGCCAAAGTGTAGTTGCATGCAGATTTGGTGCTAGGTTGAATGGGTGCCTTTGCCGCAAGTGTGAGGGTTGATGTAGGTCTGTTAGGGGGTTTAGAGATGTGTTAGTGTAGTAGGGATGGTTGTCTTAATAATGTGTTAGGGGGGTTAGAGATGCATTAGTGTAGCAGGGACCGTCGTCTTAATAATGTGCCTAGAATTTTCCCATGTGAGTAGGGAAATGTGCCGGTGCAAACGAATCGTAAATCGAAGGTCACGGTGGAAATTTATGAGCGAATTAGTGCGAAAAGGGTCCCACACATGGGCGCAAATTAATGAGTGCTAGGGATGCCAAAATGTTGTGCAATGGGCTGGAAAAATGCCCCGTAGGGTGATGTTTTCGTGTGTGATGGCAGTTCAAACAGGGTTTAGTTTGGTTGCCAAACGGGTGAGTTATGATTGGTTAAAGTAGCATGAAAGGTGGCCCTTTTGGGTGGTTGGGGGGGGGTCCTTTGGGCAAAAGTATGGTGTGAATGGGCTTTAGTGGGAGGTAACTGAACTAGGGAACTCCGAGTTAATCTAACTGGCTAGTTACCTTAATTGCCCAATTACTTTAACTAGCCAGTTACTCTAACTATAAGTTAGAGGAACTACCGATTACAAGGATACTTACTCTAACCTAACTTAGTCTAACCTAACCTAACTATGGATCTAATTAACTACAGTTAGTCGAACTAACTATACTACAGTTAGGCTAACCTAATTGTAGTATAGTTAGTCAAACTAACTATACTACAATTAGGCTAACCTAACCAGATCCTAACTAACCCACACTAGGTTATCCTAACCTAACCTAGGTTAGTGAATTTAAAAATAAATAAATTTAAGAAATTAACTTTTTTTTATAAAGGCAGAAATTCAGTCAAAAAATATCGTGCGAAAAAAAAATTCCAGCAAAAATTTTCTAGTGAAAAAAATCCGGCAAAAAAATTTTGTCAAAAAAAGTTCCATAAAAAACATTTCCATCAAAAATTCCGCCGCTGCCGTCGCAGGTGGTGGTGGAGAGGGAGAAGGTGGAGGGGGAAGGGGGGAGAAGGGGAAAGGGTGGTGGAGAGAGGGGAAAGGGGGGTGGAGGAGGGATGGGTGGGTGGTGGAGGGGGTGGGGGGGTGGAGAAGGGGCAAGGGGGGGAAGGAGGTGGAGGGGGGGGGGAAGAAAGGAGGGGGTGGTGGTGGAGGGGGAAGAGGGGAGGGGGAGGGGGACAGGGGGTGGGGGAGGGGGGGGAGGAGGAGGGGGGGGGGGAAGGAGGGGTGGTGGAGAGGGGGAGGGGGGGGCATGGGTGGTGGAGGAGGGGGGGGGAGGAGGGGGAGGAGGGGTGGAGGGGGGAGAGGACGAACAAGGGGGGAGGGGAAGGTGGAGGTGGAGGTGGAGGGGGGGGAGCAAGAGCGGGGGTGGGTGGTGGAGGTGGGGGCGGGGGGGGTAGAGGAGGGGGCGGGGGGTGGTGGTGGAGGAGGGGGAGGGGGGGGTGGAGGGGGTGGGGGAGGAGGGGGTGGGGTGGAGGGGGGAGGTGGGGGGGGAGGAGGGGGGAGGTGTAGGGGGGGTGGAGGGGGTGGGGGAGGAGGGGGTGTGGTGGAGGGGGGAGGTGGGGGGGGAGGTGGGGGCAGAGGAGGGGGGAGGTGGAGGGGGAGGGGGGGGAGGGGGGGGAGGGGGAGGGGGAGGGGGAGGAGGCCGGGGGGGCAGTGGGTGGGAAGGGGGGGGGAGTGAGTGGGTGCAGAGGGGGGGGAAGAGGGGCGGGAGGCGAGGGTGGAGGAGAGGGGGCATTCGAGGGAGGGAGTGGGGTGGGGGGGATGGGGGAAGGGGGGGGGATGGAAACTTGATGGACGGAAAACTTTGATGGAAATTCAAAGGGAGGAGGAGATGATTACCTTCGACGCTCTCCCAAGTCTTTCTCGATGTAACATGATTGTTGAGGGCAATGCACAGTGGGTGGATGGCTAGGTTATCACTGTGAGAAGGGCTCGAAATAACTCATCAATGAGGATAGGAGTAGGGTGGTGGTTGATGGAGAGGGAGGAGGGTCTTGTGTAGGGCTCAAAATGGGAAAAAGGATGGAGGCTAGATGTGGAAGAAGAAGAATGAAGGGATGGAGTGGGTTTTTATAGGAATGGGTTTAGGGTTTGGATTAAGCCCTAAACTCTTACCGGGCCATAACTTTTCATGATTAGCTCGGATTGCTCTTTTGTAAAGAGGTCAAATGTTCCAAATTGCGAGCTCTACGCATTGGTGTCCATTACCTAGCCTAGGTTTGTTCTTCAAGTGGATTCTTTTTTAGAAATAAAGAAAATTACTTAAGATAATAACCCAAGGTTAATGCTTGGGGTTGATATGTTTGGCTAGAGTTGGAAATTTTTTTTTACTCTCCTTGCCCTTAAGTGCTATGTTCATGAAAGTTCATGGTAGTTTGTTTTTTACACATACTTGCATATGTTAACTCATTACTTAAGACCCTAGTCTCCCCGACAACGGCGCCAAATGTTGTCTCTTTCCCATGGCTTTTGCAGGAAGAGCAGGGTATTCTCAGTATGCAGGGTTTCGAGGCTTTTTATCAACCACAGATATATCGGTGGTTTTGTTTGTAGTATAAGTGTAGCTTAAGACCTCGAGTCATATTCCAATGAGAGACGTAGGCTTAAGTGTGGGTAGCAAATGTCGTGCAAGCATGTGTGAAAGGAACGTGCAGCATCATGATCAGGGTAATGAAGGCTTTTGCCTTCATTGGGGGTTGAAGGATTTAGGAGGAGTTTAAGGGCTAGAGGGAGCTTCAGGGTAGAAGGAGGTTCCAAGGTTTATAAGGAGGTTGCAAGGTTTAGAAGGAGGTTCCAGGATTTAGAAGAGGTTCAGGGTTTACAAGGAGGATCCAAGGTTCAGGGTAGAGTACATGGCGGAGAACTCATCTCCCTTGTAGATCATGGAGGTCAAGGGTTAAGGGACTAAGGGTTTAGGGGGAGCATAGGAGTGGGAGAGGAAGAAGCTGTAAGACCAAAAGGGAGGAGGAGAGCGGGGAGAAGGGGGGAGGAGGAAGGAGGAGAAGGGAGGAGGAGAGGGAGGAGAAGGGAGGAGGAGAAGGGAGGAGGAGGAGGGAGGAGAAGAGAGGAGGAGAGGGTGGAGGAGGAAGGAGGAGGAGGGAGGAGAAGGGAGGAGGAGGAGGAGGGAGGAGGAGAGGGAGAGGATGGGTTGCAAGGTTGGACGAGAGGGGAGGAGGAGTTGCAAGGTTAGGACATGCTTTTGGATGTGGAGTTGCATGTTGCATGTAGAAGTTGCATGTTGCATATAGAACTCGCATGTAGGACATGCATGTAGGAATTGCATGTAGGACTTGCATGTAGAACTTGCATGTAGGAGTTGCATGTAGAAACTGTGTGTAGGAATCGTATGTAGAACTTGCTATAGGTTGGATTCCTAAGAGGGTTTATCCCTAGCCTTATGCAAGTACAAGCGGAGCTTTGCTGCTACTCTACACACACATTCTATGCTACCTAAGTCCATGTTGGCACAGAGACAACACACACACACTCTCTCTCTCTCTCTCTCTCTCCCTTCCATTGTCACCAATATACTGACTCATACATATTAACTCCCCCTCCCCCTCTCTACCTCCCCAGTCCCTTTTTCTCCCAGTTCATTTGGGTTATCTTATAACCCCTTTTCACATTTTGGCAGCCATTTTTGAGGTGGAGAATTAAAAAAGAACGACCATTTGCTGGCATTTTTTGGTATTTTGAGAAAAAAAAGGCAACCATGGATTGGCCGCCCTTTGTATGGATTTTGAGAAAAAAAGGGTGGCCATACATTGGCGTCCCTTTATTTGGATGTAGAACAAAAAGGGCGGCCATGCATTGGCCACACTTTTATCAAATTAGGACAAAAAACAGTGGCTATGTATTGGGCACCCTTTTTTGAATGTAGATGAAAAAAGAGACAAAAAAGGATGGCCATTAATTGGCCACCCTTTAATAAAGAATCTGAAATTGGGACCCACTCCCATGTCCTACAAGGGCTCTATGATAAAACTTTGCTATATTCTATCATAGCCCTTATCAAATCAGCTTTCAAGAAACAAATGTCCTATGCTTCTTCATTGAATTTGATTCCCTTGCACAACGTTATTATAGATTCAAGGATGTTTCTACCACTACCCTTCTAATCTTCCCTGACCTAGTCCATCTTATTTCTAAGCCTAAATGGTAGGGCTTAGGCTACATCATTTTATATCTTGTACTTAAGGGTAAAATAATGCTACGATGTATGTACTAATGGGAAAAATGTAGTCTTATAGATTAGTAATGTTTCAAAAGGCCTTGAATTAATGCATGCACACATTATCATGCATATGTGTGAGACAAACTTAAGATACGTTTAGGAAAATCTTTTAAATCGTTACGAGTTCTAGCTTTGTTCTTTGTTTTTGGGTGCACATAGGTTCATGATTTTCTCAACCACCTCATTCTCACTGTGACTTGCACATCGGTCAGTCGTTTGAACTATTGAAGGTTTCTTTTTTTTTAGACAAAGAAAAGTGTGTCTAGGCTAGAGATCGCACGTCCGCCGGAGGGATTATAAATGAAAATGTGATTGTTTGAGTCTCTTTCTCTCTCTCTCTCTCTCTCTCTCTCTCTCTCTCTCTCTCTCTCTCTCTCTCTCCCTCTCTCTGTTGCTCTCTATCCCTACAAGACACAGGCTTCTTTTCGACACCAATACCGATGCTAAATAAAAAGGTTTTTTTTTATAAAACAAGTGGAAAGTGTCAGAATGTCCGTCATTGTGGACGTCGCAAAGAAACCATTGGTGCAGGAGTCAGCGTCACCATTGGTAACATGGTCGCCAGTGTTGGTGTGGCAGTCAGTGTAGTCGTCGGTATATACCTACAATGTAGCATGCCTTATTGCCTAGTCTACCACTACTCTTAAGGTGTGAAGGACCTTTAGTCTCCAAGCATATCCTCACCACCCTCTGTTGAGCATCTATGATGGCCTCCTTGGCTCTATTGTCATGTTGTTTCCAAGGTTTGAATATATCCTTGGGGAAGTGGGTGCTCATAAAGCTCCTCATGTATATTGTGACCTTCCTCCAGTCATCGTCTTGTATAACTTCCCCAATGTTGTTTACTCTCTAGGATAGGTCCTCATGCAAAACAAAGTTCAAAGCATGCACGGTGGATTGAGTAGTAGAAGTAGAGCAAGGAGTGGAGCGAGCACTGAAGGAGGGAGGAGTAGGGGAGCAAGTGGTCTCTGGGGTGCTACAACCTATGTGAGTGGGGAGGGCAAGGGACCGGAGTAGTACTGTGTCTCATGAACAAGGCGGTACCTCGAGCAGTGGGAGTGTGTAGACTCATCTACATATGTCCCATGCCACCATAGCATCCTCAACCCTTACTACTCTTTTGGAACCTATGATGCAAAATCCCAGGTGATGATCCCTCGAAAGAGGCAATAGGGAACGGTTGTCATGAACGGTTGTCATATAGGTAAATCCATTGATGTCTCTGATCTACCTTTGAGGGGTGTAGGAGAGGGAATAGTGGAGGTCCTCTAGGATAGGAGAGAGAAGAATCTCACTGAATCCACATCCCTCATGGTTGTGACAAACTCATCAGGACTCCCGATGAAGCCATGGGCAGATACTAAAGGAGCTCCTTGAGGGGTAGTCCCCTGAGTAGTTGGCCCCGGGGAGTCCAGCTAGGGGTAGTCCCCTAAGGAGTCAATTGAGTGGAATCGAAGTCCTCTGGAGAGTAGAGCCCATGACGTCTCCTCCTACGAGGGGTCACAAGGTAAGTGCTCTCTAGATGTGCGACGTGATGACATGTCTAATTTAACAATATTGGACAAACAGAGACAAAAAAGAAAACAAACATAAACACAAGAGCGAGTAAGAAGCAAAAAAAGCAATAAATACTTACACTTTACTTAAAAGATAATTTACTACTTAAAACTCAAGTTCAATTTACTAAAGCTATGAAAATTTCGTATTCACAAACAAAATTTGTATTGATAACAACATTGGTATCCATAAAAAGACTTTATCATATATTATCATATATCTCCATAAAAGACATTATCATATGTATCCAAAAAGAGAATTCATAAACAAAATTAGTCTCCAAAAGAGTATTTATAAACAAAATTTGTCTCCAAAAGAGTATTCATATACAAAAAATTTCTCCAAAAGAGTATACATAAACAAAAATTGTCTCCAAAAGAGACATTCTATGAACACATTAAAGAAAGAGGAGGTCAATTGCTCTACATTACTATCACTCATACTATCCTCCTCCTCATGGCTAGATGGGTCACTCAGGACCTCATCTTGCACATCTTCTAATATATACTAAAACTCTTTTTGGATGATGTACCCATGATCCAAGAAGAGCTGAACACAATCCATAATGTCTTTCACAGTCTCCTCCTTGTTTATTTATGGCTCAAAGTGGTCCCTCCAAATCTTATAGAGATCCCGTAGGTTGGTTCTTACAACCCTAAAAAAATGTTGCTCCCTTGAAGATCAATCTCGACTCCACCCACATGCGTGCACTTTTACATTAAACTTTATCCATTCTTGATCATGCAAAATTTTCTCTGCTACATGGGACAGAAGAGTATCCATGTGCCAAATGGTGGCAACATGGGGAAGAGGGTTTGGGTTTAGGGATGGCTGTCAGGGACGAGGGCACGGTCCATTTATAATATGTTGGGAAAAAACAACCAAATATGGGCATATAAGAAAATAAATACGGAAAAGAAAAAAACAGAAAGAGGAAAAGAGAGGAGAGAAATTAAGAGGAGACAGAAAAAGAGTAGATGGTAAGAAATTAAGAGAGGAGGGAAAGAAAGGAAGAGCAAGGAGTGAAAATAAGAGAGGAGTGGAGAGGAGGGAAGGAGAGGAAAGAGAGGAGAGAAAAGAGAGAAGAGAAAGAGGAGAGGGGGGAAAGAGGCTAAAGAGAGGAAAGAAGGAGAGAAAGTGAGAAAGAGAGGAGAGAAAGAGAGGAGGGAAGGAGAGGAGAGGGGAGGGGTAACTTTGACGGTAAGAAAGATGTTGGTAGCATATGGAGGATCCTCCTACTCATCTTGTAGAGCCTATATCAGTGAACCCTTACTTTTGAAGAAGGGCTAAAATGCAAGTTCAAGATCCTAGATAGATTCATTTAGAGTAGGTGAGTCATTTTGGTGTATATACGCTTCTCCATTCAAGTAGCTTGTTGCCCATAGTGGACTTCTAGCTTGTAGTAAGGGTTTTCTCCCTCCCTCTCCCTTCGTAAGTAATAAAGTTGCATTTTTTGTCTATTCTTGTGTTCAATCGATTGGTTTAGATTCTTGAGTTCATTTGTGAGTGAGTGTTATAGTCAAAGTACACATCATTTGTGAGTGAGTGTTATAGTCAAAGTTCACATCATTTGGTATCAAAGCTTCATGCTTCTTGCGGCAATCTCTTTCATAGTGTCCAAACTTATGACACTAGTTGCATTGAATGTTTGACAGGTTGGCGGATGCATTCCCTTGTCCTTGGAATCTTCCTTGGTTGGAATGATTTCCTCTTTGTTGATGCTAATGTTGCTGAGGATGATGTTGATGCTGATTCTAACTTTGATGATGATTTTGTTGTTGATGATGACCACTTCGCTAGAATGATCTACCTCTACCTCTGCCTCATGAATGCTTGATCATTGGAGTGACCTTTGCATCCATGAATGGCCTAAGTTTTGAGCTCTTCACCAACTAAGACTTGACTAGAGCTCTTCTAGTGTCGTACTTTGCCGTTGGATGGCAATACTTTGGACTAGATTCTCCTTTTGTCCAGGCATCTATGACAGTTTGAACCGGAGGTCTAACAAAGACCCATGTCAAGAATGAGTTTGTTTCTTTAGGAAGAACAAATGTGGAAAGCCACCAAATGTGCCTTTTTGATTGCACACTAAAGTTTTCTCTAACTTCCTTATCTTTGGCATGTCTAAGGGATTTGTTCATCAAAGTAATACTAGCATTTTCCAACTTGTGTCCTTTCACAACCTCACACTCATCCAACTTGATAACAAACAATCACTTTTCTTCATGATCAGAAAAATTATATGATTTACACTATAAAAATAGAGGTCCTTTAAGAAATTGCAACTCAAATAAATAATAAAAATATATACTACCCCATGATTCCCTGTTGTAAAATTCTACCATTGTAACTTGGACTTTATGTATTGTATGCTCCGTGTAGTCAAAAGTGCTTAGTGCTTATTTTGCCCCTTTGGTAGCTTGTCCACCTTTATTTTTGCTCTATTGGTCTTTCATCTTGTTTGTTCCTTCCAACATCATGCTTTATAAAATGTGTATAAATCCACCCAACAAATCTTGGATGGGAGAATTTGTGTTTTTTCCTTGCATTTCTAACATGTAGTGTCTCAACAAACAAAGGATTCTTAACATATTGACTCAAATTGCATTCACAAAGATACTAAATATACAACTAATTACCCTTTCCTACTAATGCTAGTAGCATCAGAGGCATGGACAACTTCTGATGCATCTACAAGATTCTCTAAATTAGCTACAATCTCTTGTAATATTGCATGTCACAATGCACACTGATGGGGATCTCTCTAAGAATGGGAATGAAATCTTCCTTCTTCAGTACACTCTTTATGGCATAAAGTTTGTTAAATGAATCTCTTCCAATAAATTATTACAAAAATCATGATAACATTATAAAAATACACAACTATATCATTTGTAAGTAATGCTTTGAACAATTACAAAATAGTCCAAAGATATATACCACATAGGTTGCATCCTATGATAAAATTATTGCAAAAATCATGATAACATTATAAAAATACACAACTATATCATTTGTAAGTAATGCTTTGAACAATTACAAAATAGTCCAAAGATATATACCACATAGGTTGCAAAAATCATGATAACATTATAAAAATACACAACTATATCATTTGTAAGTAATGCTTTGAACAATTACAAAATTATTGCAAAAAATCATGATAACATTATAAAAATACACAACTATAAAATTATTGCAAAAATCATGATAACATTATAAAAATACACAACTATATCATTTGTAAGTAATGCTTTGAACAATTACAAAAGTCTACAATGGGATGTACCTATAGAAAAAAGCGATGCTTGCAATATAGCCACAACTACAGTAGTTGGTCGGTGTGTCCCACAACAACCATGCATGCACTACAAGAACTATTGACCACTCCTTTGTACATGGAAAACAATTTCAAGGTCAACACACCCTCAAGCTAAGACATCGCTAATCTCCAGAGCAATGACATCTCAGACTACCAAACTTTGGATGAAACTTGGAATGATGATGGGGAAGAGGAAAGACGTGCAAACACTTTGCTGCACAGGATTTACACAAGCTAGGAAGTTGTCGACTTTGAGGACAAGACTATAGTATTGTCTCCATTGGAAGGGTTTGGCCCCCTCAGCCTCTTCTTCGATGAGCACTACGAAGAGCTAGGATTCCATACTCTATTTTACAGCCAAAAAAGACCGTACAGCAAAACTTTGCAACAAACTTACCAAGAAATTGTGAAGTAGGAAATAAGGCACAAGGATCACCAGTTCGCTTTTAACATAGAAATCCTATCTTCAAATGCATGAAAGTGTTGATCTGGCAAGTTATTTCGTTTAGTTGGGTACACATGAGGAAAGTGAAGCTACAAGGAACAATTTTGCGTGCTTGATTTGGAATCCAAGACAAAACATCGAGCGGCTTTTGCAATCAAGGATAGGATACAAGGACTTTGTTTGCTTGCGAACATCAGCAGACTACAAAAGAAGGCTCAGGCAAAATATTTTTGCAATGCTTAGGCAAATGGGCCTCCCACATTCTTTGTGACTTTCTCTATAACCAAAAAGCATTGCACACCATTATTGTCATGCCTGGAAAGCCTCTCCAAAGGCAAAAGAAATGGTCAAGACTCCATGGACTCAATTGCGATCTAGCAAATGATCTTTGCAGACCCTATCATCATGACCGTGTAGTACTACGCACATAAATTTTGAGTGTTGAAGACATTGCTATGCTAGGACAACACTATTCTGGGGCAGACAGATGATTTCTTCTTCATCACAGAGTTCTAAAACTGAGGGAGCTAGCATGATCATGGTCTGCTATGGACTGCTGGGGCTCCCATTTTTGGGGAATGCAACAAAGAGCTTGTAGAAGAGTTTGTTGATAGCCACATCACAACATGCAGTGGCAAGATGCCACCACATTTAAGGGTTGTGCAAACACACAACCATAGGAAAACATGTAAGAAAAACAAGAAAAGTTGTCGGTTTGGTTTCCCATGACCTCCACTTCGACAAACACAACTGCTGCAAGCACTACATGGCAGTTGCCACGAAAGCAATCACAAGAGGAGTTTCAAACTCATAATGGCCATGTTGGCAAGAAACGGACCAATCACGCTAGGATATAATGCATTCCTCGACAACTCGCACTTGTCACATGGTGAGTACATTCTTGCACTATGTAATAGCATCACGGAGCCGACTTTGTTTTTAAAAAGAGAACTGAAGGACATATACACAAACAATTTCAATGTTGCAATCTTGAAGTTGTGGGGAGCAAACACGGATATCCAATTCGTGATCAACCCACACGGAGCAGCATCATACTGCACGTTGTACATAACAAAAATTGACAAAGAGACAAACGAGGCAATCAAACAAGCAATTGTGCATAGCATCGAGAACAAGATTCTAGTGAATGAGTGCATCCGTAAAGTAGGAAACACCATACTAAACACACAGCACATTAATGCTCGACAAGCTATCTAGTTATGCTTGTCCTTGCCCTTGACTAGCGCAACAAGAGAGTTTGTCTATATTAACACCAGCCCTCCTGAGGAAAGAATGCTAATACTGAAAAGGCACTTTGAGCTACAAAGACTAGACCCCGCAAGCACAAACATATTCCTTGATGACATCATTTCAAAATACCTCAAAAGAGGCAACCACTTGAAAAACATATGCCTCGCAACGTTTGCCAGCAGGTTTCACTAATGGAGTTGTGCGATAGAGGAAACATTTCAACGATAGTCCATTTCAACAACTACAATGTCTACACAAAATTGGAGGAGCATGTTAGAGAGCAGTGCCTATTGTACTTACTATTCCACACCAGCGAACACTCTCTTGATTGCATAAACCAGACTTGGCATGACTTGCACAATGCCAAGAAAGATGAAATTGCAAAAAATGAGGTAGTCTTCAACAAGATAAAACTATATAGCAAAAGTCTACTGGTCGACAACACAAGCACAACATCGTCACTTGAAGCATCGGCAAGGACAAGTGAAAGAGAAAAAAAGTTTGACCTCTAGAAGGAAATGTGGCCTCATCAGAAAGCCAAGGAATTCCCATGCACAATGCAATGTCCACAACACATCATGTCCAACAAAGCATGTACCAAAAAACAAGCCTCGACCAACGTGCAATAGTCGATGATATTTTGCTAAAAAACAGGAACCGGCTAGGGGAAAAGTTCATGCTCTTCTTGTCGGGCAATGCTGGGTTCGAAAAGACCTTCGCTACAATGGTTATTATCCAAGTGCTCCTGGGACTGTATTCTCACACCAAAAAATGGACATAGAACTCTCTCGAGCACTTCTAATGGCATACAATGGCAAAGCAGCACAAGGTGTTGGAGGCAACACTATACACGATATGCTTCACCTCCCTTTGCTAGCAACTTCGTACATGGCACTCTTGGGAGACAAACTCCAGAGTCTCTCTACGTTGTACAAGAATGTTGACTTGATAGTCATCGATGAAATTTCACTGGTTGGTATAAACACATATGTTGCTCTGCTAATAGGCGCATGTGTGAAATAAAACACAACTATGACAAACCATTTGGTGGAGTGGATGTGCTTCTCTCTGGAAACCTGTGCCACATGAAGGACTCTTGGATATTCTCTCAAGAATTAAAAAATAGTTCCATACTTGGCTCTTGCTGGAGAAGCCACATCCAGTACTACAAGCTGAGTTGGCCAATGCGACAAAGACAAGGGCCATTCCTCGAGCTACTAAACAAAATCCGTATTGGAGCTCAGATAGACAACAACATTTCAATAATAAGCTAGACACATGCCAATACCGCATTTCAATAATAAACTAGACACACGCCAATACCGCAAAGGGAAAAAACGCCACACCTATTCTACACAAATGCAGCAAAAGATCTACACAACGAGTTTGTTTTTGAAGCAATCCAAGGGGAAGATCACCTCCCAACAGCTAAAGATCACAAGCACAGAACATGCAACAAAAGGCTAAACATACCTTCAAATCCAAGGAAGACCGGGAGGTTGGCACAAAGAAATCAAACTCTTGAAAGAGGGCATGATTATTTAAATTTTCTCTGGCAACTTCAACATTCCTGATGGTTTTGTGAATGGGGCCGATGGGTACTTTAGAGGATCCAACACAAACAACAAGCTACCTATAGTGTGGATAGAATTGACAGACAACACTACCATCAGCACCAAAGCATGTGATGAGAGCACCACAACAACCTAGAAGTCAAAGTCTAAGATGCTAAACCACCAACATAGCATCATGAATTACCTTTATTTATATGATGTTGACTCCAATTATTAGCTTGAGTCTTGTAATCAAGGCCCACCACTCGCTCACATTGTACTGACATCTTAAATACTGTGATATTCCCTCTAATAGTAAGAGGCATTGTCCCCTGATCAATCCTTAATTCTTTGATCCCCTAGATGCTCCATGAGCGATAAAGATGCCTCATATTATCATCAACATCAATGGTTTAGTACGGAAACTATGAGGTACTTATTTCCTACCATTACCGTATATCACAACCACATTACAATACAAATATGATTTTTTAATGCTCTCAAAAATAATGTTTTGAATATGATGAATATGAACATTTACACTAGGGGGGAAATTGAATCTATTTTCTTTACACTTTTGGCTTTGTCTCGGATTGAGAGTAGTAGGGTTTCATTTTTCTATGTTTTCCCTCATAGGAAACAAATTTATGCTTTTGGCTTTGTCTCAGAGTGGGGTTTTATTTTTCTATGTTTTTCCTCGTAGGAAAAAAATTTCTTAAGAGTTTTTCCAACTTGAACCATAATATTTCATCACACTTCAATTATCTTTAAAAGTCCTTGCCATAAGTAGTAGAATTTCCTAGGAAACAAGTCCTAATGAGAATCAAAGAAAGGGACCAAATCATCTTCTTTAATTTTGAAGTAAACTACCCTTTTATCATGATATTTTTTTGTTTTTTTTTCCTAGATAGAGCTTTCAGGTAAGCTCACTCATTGCGCTCATCTAACAAATATATCTTGTAAATCCTCTATTTGATTGACTCTAGCTCTCTCAAATTATATTCAATGTCATTGGGAGTATTGATACCTCTATTTCAAGAAGAAAAATGCACTCTGAGTGATAAGTAAGAAATTACAAGGTTGTTTCATATATGAAAATATGCCCACATAGCTTAGGGTAAGTTTTGGTCTCAATCTCTATGATAGATATTCATAGTCTTCCACAAGGTTGCTCTTAGGAGCTTATTGGTGCTTTTGACCTGATCATTGGCTTTTGGATCATAGGGTGTCATTACAACCCAATGTCATATATACACATCAGACAAGATTGAACCCATGTACCAGAATGTTACGACTTATCATTCTTGGGAACTAAGTTAAGGACACGACATGGAGACTACATAGTAACTAAGGAGTGAGAGGGGAAGGGAGAAGAGTATATTCAAGAGGAGAGGGTGAGAGGTAGGGACTCCTCATACAAATGACAAGGTAGGTGGAGGAGAGCGGGCGACACTAGAACAAGGAGAGTGGAGGCAGAGGAATGGTGGAGGCATGTGATAGACACTTCATGAAATGAAGGGGATAAGGGTCCTTGTATTGTCAAAAGGTATTTCTCGCCTTTATCTTCAAACAATAGGCTTGTGGAAACTCAATTGGAGATTGTACTTCTCAGTGGAAGATAAGGTTTGGACATGGTATGTGAGAATGTTGACATGTGGATGACGGCCCTACCCCGGAAGGCTGCCAACTCATCCCATCCAATTTATTTATTTTTTTCAAATCCAATCATCAAGCATATGCTAGCATCCATTTTGAGTCCACTCCCTTGTCCCCAACACAAACTTGGCACAATCAACATTGCATTACTTTCAACCTATGCTTGGATGTCCTCTACCTTAGGACATATCCAAATACATTATACATAAAATACCACAACACACACTATAGCATAATGAATTTTTATTTGTATGATAGTTCCCCCTTCAATTCCAAGTGAATTAAATTCAATTGGGAGTTGATCCAATGGATTATGCCTTTAGTGAGCTCAACCTAGCATTTCTTCCACCAGTAATTGGCTTCATAGCATTTCTCACATCATTAAACATTCTATTTCTATATGATTCACTTATCTCCATGCTTGGAAGCGACCATTTTGCACTATCAAAATAAGGCAAGGGAAGAGATTTTAATTTACCATACTGTCCCTCTTCATCTGGCACAATGAACATTGAGTCATAGAGAAAGATCCCGTCCTTTTTTAATTTTGATGGTGTGCGACCTTCATACTGAAGACTTCCAATCTCAACATGGAGGACATGCAACACCCCAGTTACGCATGCTATAGGCTCCCACTCTTTGTAAGTAGATGGATATAAATCTATAAAATGAATACAAGGCATAAGACACTTGTGTCCAAGTCCCGAAATAAATGTAACTGAAGTACTAGTATACTTTGAAAAGCTTACAATTGGGCCTACAATATGGAAGTCCTACATTCGGATGCACGTATATGTTTGCATGGGTATAGACATGCTGAATATATACCTATGTCATTGTGTTACTGCCAGGAGAAATTTCAAAATCTAAGATCCTTCCCTTCCAATGTTTGGAGATGTCCATTGCATCCTTCCGACCCACTTTGTAGCACCCACAATTAGTGGGTTGCATTGCGATACAAGAATATTTTCTGTAGAGCTAAGGAATCCATTCCCCATGCTCATCCTTAACATTCTTCAATACAACAGACTACAGACTACTTCTATATCTATAATTTTCTACTTCCATAGTTTCTGCCCCTGTACCATATGATCAAAATTAGCTCTTTCTACCTCTTTCTACTTCCATGGACCCTCAAAATTTATGTCTTCTCTTCTCTCTTTCTCTATCCCTCTCTTTCTCTTTCTTTGCAAGTCTCCCTCTCTCTCTCTCTCTCTCTATCTCTCTCTCTCCCTCTCTCTCTCTCTCTCTCTCTCTCTCTCTCTCTCTCTCTCTCTCTCTTCTTCCCTTTCTCTGGGGTGGGGCAGTTATGGAAATAGTCCCCATAAGGCCAACTATCCAACTCACCTTGGTGCCTGAGGCAATTATGGATTATGGAGATAGTCCCCATAAGAAGACCAGCTATCCAACTCACCCTGGTGTTGCCTCCTACCAAAGACGCTAGGAAACGCGAGCCAATGACAACCATAGCTGCTCTACCAAGGCCAACGGTACAATCTCTCTATGGGCAGCGTCCGTGGTTTGCAGGCGCTGACGAACAACCTCTTGTAAGGTCACAACACATGGCCGCTGTCCATAGTAAGGGGAGGGCCTCTTAGGCCAGTTACACACTGCAAGGAGGGTGCCCAGTTAGTACAAAAAAATTGACCAATCGTTGAATAAAGAGAACCATGGCGGGTGCAACTCCATTACACACTGCCTCTTGAACTTTTGCTGTTTGGGAGAGCATTGAGCAAGGGAGGTTCCCTACCTAGCTCACCATCTACACAATCTCCTCCACTCATATCCAAGTGAGCTGTTTCTCCAACATTACATTTCTTTAAAGCCATTTGGAGAGCCGTTTTCTTTTGTAAATGCCCTTTTCTTCTTCTCTATGTTTCTCCATCTCTAGAGCCGTTTAGAGATCCGTTATGCTCGATACAAGCCGTTTGGATGCTGGGTATAGGCCTCGTCCGTCACTTCCATCCTGTGTTGCTTCCATTCATCACTTTTATCATTTGTGTTGCTTCCATTGTTGTCTTCTGCGCATACCCTGCTGCTTCCATTGTTGTGTTTTGCGTGGGCCCTACTGTTTCAACGTATGCGCCTTGAAATGTCCCCTTCATTGAATCCTTTGTATATTCTTTGCTCTTTCAATGTCATATATGCTTGAATTTGCATCTTTCATGGTTGCAGGCCTCAACCGATGTGGTAAAAGGTATTACTTCCATTGGATTTTACATTGTAATAAGCATGGCAATTCTATATCGGAGCATCTTATACAATTGTGCATACGATCTCCATGATAAGGCATTTGTCAGTTCAAAGGTACTTCTAGATGGTGTGAATCCACATGCTAACGAATTCGTGAGCGTTCTATGTGCATGCTAAAGGATTCATGAACCCTTATGTACATATTTGTGAAGCATAGTTTGCATCATTGCAGCACTGAACGACAAATGGTTGCATAATTGAGATGTAAGAATGTCTCTAATACACTTGAATGAGAGGAACGAATTATGTTGAAACATTACAAATGTCTGAAATCCTTGCATAATGCATTAGGAAAGGGTATTGCATTATGGATTTCTTTGTTTCTTGCCCAAGCAAATTCCCTGCATTACAATATAGTAGGGGACCATCTTTGTTGCATTATGAGTGAGTTTTGGTTTATGCATTTGCCTTTCAAAATCTATGTCTAGTATGATTATTCACAAAGCAAATGGTTGTTTCTCAAAGGCAATAGCTGAATTGGAAAGGGAAAGCAATGCATCCAGTGCATCAGGATGTGAAGATGAAGATCAACGAAATAGTGCTAGAAGTAGTCTTGTAGAAGTAAATGCATTAGTGAACTAACTCGACACAATTGGTCAACGAGCTCAATCTACAGAGTTTGAGGCAGGATCAAGTCAACCCATTGGAGCTGCACGAAGCAACAATATTGCTTGAAGCATGTTCCACAATCGAGAGAATGCAAATGTGAGAAGTGATAATGATTCAGCTGAAGAAGTTGACGGCAAGGATAGTGCTAAGTAATTTGTTCTTTATTGGGTTTTTTTTTTGCATGTGCACACTTCATTATTATGTTTGCATCTGGCGGGAAAGGGGAGGAGGGATGGTGCACCTCCCTTTTTATCCCTTCTCCCACTTTCCTTGAGAGAGTTGGGCAGAGCCACGTGAAAGTGTTGTGAAGGGGTTCAAACTAAGCTACTCTCTGTAATTGTAACCATTTCATTATATATCAACTATCTTTTGTGAATTTTATCTTGAATCTTGCACGATGAAGGGGTTTTGAGAAGTTTATATGTTTAACTTTTATACTTAATAATATTAATCCATAATTCTAATACATGTTAGCCAATTGCCATTTGGGCGGTGTGTAAGCATTTGCGAACGAGCAGCGGCCGTTAGATGAAAATGTGTCCTCTGTGCAGTGTGTAAAGGGGTCACAGAGGGACAAGCACCCATACTTTTCCCTCAAATTGGGTGTGCCAGTGGCATTGTGTAACCAGCCTTATTCATTAACAAGGTGGAATGGCCTTCCCATGGATGGGGGTTTTGTTTTGCAATGCACAACCTTACTTGAACACCATGTGCACATGTGCCACTCCCAACACTACCACTCCCTTAAAGGAACCAACAGACGTGACAAACAGACTATTAGCTTACCACAAAATCAAGACACCAAATAATTACAGGTGAAAATCATTATGGCGGCAGGTAGCCTAGGGATAAGTGCCCTTTTCTAAGCCCTTGTGAAGCCATGTGTTCTAATCATAACCATTGATTTTATGAAAATCCAATTGTTGAAAATTTTTTTCAGGTTCTTGTTTTTTTTGGGTTCTTATTTTCTTCGTTCTTCTCGGTTTTTTTCGGGTTCTTGTTTTTTTCATTCTTCTTGATTTTTGTTGGGTTCTTGTTTTTTTTTTGGTTCTTGTTTTTTTCCAAAGAAAGCTTTCATCAAGCTTCATGCTTCAGACACCACTCTCCAACACTCTCCCCGACCTCGTACTTGGTCTTCTGCTCTTGACTCCTGATCTTGCCCCGTCCTCCAACCTTTCCACTCGAGAAGCAGCCTCCATTGCCCTGCAATAATCCTTAAACCACCTTGAGGTTCTGAGCTTTTGTTTTGCACCTCTCACCTTCACTCTCAAATGTGATCCTAAACCCCCCTCGTTCCTTTGCACTGCAGATCCTAGTGCCTGACGTGGAGTAGCCGAAGAGAATGGGATGCACAGTATCGAGATGGATGCATTCTTGTCTAGGGAAGTTTGGTGCAGATTTTGGTTGTCCTACTATGGGCGTAAGGAGACTGCGTAGGTTGATTTGCTTGCATGAGCCTCTCCAGTGGAGCTAGAAGGGATTCTGCTGTGGAATTCCACGGATCCAACAATTTATTATCATCTGATCTACAAAACAAGCGTTTGCTTTTGCTTCCTGCACTAGAATTATGTGTGTCCAAGACCTTTCCATCATTTGATCTGCAAAAAAAACATTTGTTTTTGCTTGCTAAGAGAGATTTATGTTGCACAGGGACTCTTTGCTACGTACGAGGCTTGCAGGTCTGCTGTAAGCTCTGGAATTTCAACTTCTTCTATCCAAGAAGCTCTTTCAATTTGGTTGAACATCTGGGAGTTTTTGCAATTCTACCGATGCATATACAGTAGATGCTGCCGTTATGAGCATCTCGCCAGTGCTCGTCTGAACAGAAATCTGTTTCTACTCTCCATCTTTCCACGTGAGGTGCAAGGAAGGATCAAGAGATGCGATGAAAGGGAGCAGAGAATACACATTAATACTGGGAAAGAAAGCGAAGAGGCCGGAAATGATGGATGTTTTCCAATGCTTTCTGGGAAGATGCTACGGGGAAATGAATTATCTAGTCATAGGGGCAGACCATTGCAGATCCTCCAAGCATGTTGCAAGTAAGGTTGAAAGGAGTAGGATGTCATTGGATTCGAATTTGTGTTTAGGTTGGTTAGTGGATTGTGTGGTTGCTCGACCACCAGCTCTCGATTAACTAGGATTGCTGCATGAAGGGGCTCATCCTCATCATTTGTTGCGGCTGTTTTCTCCTCCATAACCGCATGGATGCGAGCTCAATATAAGGAGCTTGCCTGATCATCTCCAACAACTTACAGAGGCGTTGTGCTAGAACTTCTTCCACATGTAGCCATTTGAAGCAATCCACTAAAGGTTTTGGGTATGGGCTAGACCTGCATGCATATTGTATCTGTTTATACATATAATACTCTCCCGCTTGTCTCTCTTGCACACGATTGCGGAATGAAGATGAAGGTATATTTCTATAACCAAGTCTTTCCCAAACAAGATGGAAGTTCACAACGAAACTAGAGAGTTGGGGGATATATAAGAGAAGGCGGGGGTGGCAAATGCGAGGGATGGGAAACCGTCTCTCAACAGGAATTACGAGGTGGGAATTGTGCAAGGCGTGGATGGAACCAATGTGATTAACAGCCCTCAAGTACAGGTATGTCAGTTTGATACTAACTTGGAATTATGGAATTACAGCTTTGATCGTCGTGAATGCTAGGCTTCTAAAATGGCAATCAAATTTTCCCTTCTCATGCAGCTTGAATATGAAAGGGCGTTCGACAATGATTATGTTATTGACATAAATAATAAGCCAATATCTTATCCATTCGCGAGACTTATCTCAGCACTAATACTCTCAACGTTATCTTGGCACCCAGGGAAGGGCCCGTTCTCTTGGATTATAACTCTTTGGGGAAGGAAGCGCGCCGCCTCCTTGCCCACACTGTGTGGTTGCTCATCCATTCAAAATTGCTTGTTTTAAACCTAAATTCTTACAACATTCATCTCTTTGGATGCATGTTATCAATGCAAGGGAGCAACGAAACTGAAGTTGGATGCAAGATCAAAGGATATTGACACCTTTATTCATATGGTTATAGTCCATGTGACAATATTGTATAGACTGCAAGGAAAACTAGTTATTGTATTGCCTTATTCATGTATTTGTTGGACTTCATCTTCCAAAATATGGACATCACAAAATCAATAATAAATCATGGCCCTTAACATTTTGCAGAATTCGATAAAATGCTAGGATTGAGCTTTAGATGTCAAGTTAGTAGTTAGCGATGTGCTCGAAAGAAAGGATGCGTGTGAAGGAAATCTAGTTTGTAGTTTTCAAGATTGAAACTGGGTACTAAGACCTAGACCGAGGGCAGGCCAAAAAACAATTTACCCAAAGGTGGTGGAGAACCGCGAGGTTGATTTCCCGCCAATCCAAAATTGAAAAGTTTTTGCACGTCTTCTCTTCTTACATGGTCAGCTTCTTCCCTCTGCTCTGCTCTGCTCTGCTCTGTCTCTGCGTAGCTCACCATTCGAAGCAGCTCAAGCTGACGCTCCCTTTGTGAATTCGCGGAGCCAGCTATGCTTAAAGGCTGCTGCCCAGTCACATATCCTGAAGCGTACTCTGTTGGAACGACCGCCTTCAAAAGCTGGAGCCTCGAGGAACGTCCACAATAGCAGGGATGGGAGTCCGGGCGAGGCAGGCTTTCCAGCGCGTACGTGTGTAATACTAACGGGGTTGTCAGCGGAGTCTTCGTTTTGCCGGAAGGAGAAGGAATAGATGATGGAAACTAGATAGGACTGGCAGGTACTGGGAGGGACGAGCGAAATTGGCGGATGATGCATCGATTGTAGATTTGCAATCGACGATATAGAGCCGCTGGACGCTTATCAGACTTGCTTAGAATCACATTCTGCTTCTCTTGTAGTCCTTGCAATCACAGGACAAAGAGCAACAAGTGCGCGTATTCTCGTGAGTCTATCCCAAGTCCGATCGCGCACTCAACAGACCGGTCTTTCGACAGCTGCTCCGCCATTCTCTCGTTTACAAGCTTGGCCACCGTCGTGAAGTCGCTGCTTGCATTCGGAAGTTTGTGCATCGGAACGGGATAGCGCAGCAGCATCGAGCTTGCAGAGTAATCACATTTTGTTTGGAACAAAAGCAAGCGCATTAGCATCGAGCTCAAAAGAGGAGGATGCGCAACGATGCGGGCATTGGTGTGTGCTGATCTAATGCTCGTGGCTGGAAGTCCAAGGTGGTTCTTTGTGCCCTCCGCCTTTAAATTAAGCTGTCTCATGCTGCTCTCCAATCTGTATTGATGTGGTGCCTTAGAGGCACGTTTCCGCAACGTGATAGTGGGTCTTCAAAGAGGTCGCTCAAGGTTGCCATTAAACTCGTCTCCAGTCTATTTCAAGGCAACGCAACAACACCTACAAGGTGGCTTTTCGATTGTTCGGCAGTTCGGAATCTATTGCCGTGCGGCATTAGAAAAATGGGAATACCAGGGCTGTTGAAGATGTTAAAACCTTACACAGAGCTGGTGCATATCAAAAAGTACTCTGGCCAACGCGTGAGTTCTGTTTTAAGTTAATTATGAAACATTTTTGTTCTTTTGATGTTTTGATTGCTGATATGTTAAGTAATGCTGTTGCGTGGCTACCGGACTCTCTCAGGTGGGCATTGACGCATACTGTTGGCTACACAAAGGAGGTAATGAAAATGCCTTGGCTTTTGTTTGAGCTTATCGTCCAGTAATCCCTTGATTTTCAAATCTGTTTACGGCTCTATTCACCAAGTGACGCGGCATTGCAATTGTTATTTAGCATATGCTTGCAGCTTGGAGATATGCGAGGGCCAAAATTCCATTACGCCTTACGTGAAATACTGCTTGCATTACATCAATCTGTTGCGGTACCACCAAGTGGTGCCTGTGGTTGTCCTTGATGGTGGGCACTTACCTTCCAAAGCTGCAACGGAGAATAAACGCCAGAAGTAAGATATATGGCCCATGCGACATTTCAGAATCAGGGGCTTTTGTTTCTACTAACACACGAATGCACTCTGCAGGCAAAGGGACATGAATTTTGAGCAAGCCAGGTTCAAGCTGTCTCAGGGCGATGTCAATGGTGCTGAAGAACTGTACCAGGTAAAGATCCTGATGCCTGAGGATTTTAACGCAATCTCTGCTGTGTTATGCGCCCTTTTTAACCGAAGAGATGATATTTGCAATTCAATGTGCTTTCGACCATCCACACTTGTGTTAGGGAGAGCTAAGCCTTCCATATGTTAGGAAGAGCTAAGCCTTGTACTACTAGGTACATTGATATCACTCCAGGTCAGAGGAAAGTTCGGATAGCACAATATCTGTTTTCAGAAGAGGTCATAGTTTTAAACTTTTAAGTAGGCTATGGTCCCTCCCTTGGATATGCCACGGTGGTGAGGAGCTTCCAGCGCATTGTTCTCATAGTAGAGAAGCACCTCCAGAAAAAAAGATATTATATTGATGGGAAGTCTTTAGTCATCTTTGTTTGAACAATCTCACGGAGTAGTGGCTTATACCTGTAGGCTCAACACCACTTGAGATGTGAGAAATGTTACTGGTACATAGGGATTCAAGATTGGATGCAGTGGGAAAAATACCTTTGTCTACTCTGCTTCAATTCAGGGTTGAGTAACATGCCCTTCTGAAGTGAGCAGCATAATATGATGTATGAAATTGATTCCTAGATGGACATAACACCATTGTCTAATTCCTCTCCCTCGCTGCAGGGCTGTATGAATGCTGTGGGTGCAATGAAGTCTAGACACAACTCTTTAGCATCATCACGGCATTGCATTTGTCCACGAGTAGTAACCATTAGAGTTGCTCTCACATTATTTCTTACTTTTGCTAATTAGCACAATGATTATCACCATCTCTCTCTCTCTCTCACACACACACACACACACACACTTTCCAAGCAGCCATGGGCTAGTCTTGGTGCCATTGTGCAGCCCTTAGCAACAGCAGGATTTGCCTCTGGAGTCTGAAGATAGATATTGCAGACTCTGAGCTCAATGCTGATATTATTACGACTGCTAGTCCTGCCACTGCAAGTCTCACCTGCATAGTTGAGAAACGGAAAGAAGATACCATATCAGTGCACAGCATGTTTGCTTACTCCTTTAACTGCTGTTAAACCGGGCATGCACAAACAGGCCTCCCTCTCCCTCTCTCTCTCTCTCTCTCGACAATGTTTCTATCCCAATTTCTGCATCACAGTAAGTAACCCTGCCATCTTGCAATCGTCATACTAGGGGGGTCACAGGAAACAGCACTGGGTTTGGGATAAAAGAAAAAGCAAACTCCATTAAAGAACCGATCACCCCGAGAAATGCCTTTGTAGGCATGCCGTATGCCTCTATAGCATCTGTCTGATGTCTAGTGAGGCATCTCTGCCTCTTACCTCAAAAATCACTGTTTAGTGCCCTCTATCGATACATCACGACTGTTGGATTTGTCCTTGCTGGTCTCTCTCCTTTTTCAACTAGTTTCCTGAGCCTGCTAGGGTAGCTCTTGTCATTTGTCATCGATTGCATCTCGCAACCAGTCTTCCATATCCAGAAGTTTCAGAGGCAGATCTAGTCTCAAGGAGTATGGCATTTGTTTCTGGAATCCCCAAGATTTTGGTAGGAACCATTTTTGGACCTTTTCCACCTAAGCAAGAACTGTGCAATAAGACTCTTCTTATTTCTCGGATTGTGCCATCTATGGTCGGAGGTTGGGGTGGAGCTACTTGGAAGTGTCCACAACCTGATTTCCCTTCTTGGAAGAATATTGGCTGAGCGTCCCCATGGGGCTTTGCGAGCATGATCCTTGTCTCACGTTCATTGTAAGCATGCTATGTTGTCTACATTTTCTATGTGTTGTCTTGGGAGTGTGAGAGGACAATTTGCATTTACAAAAGTATGACAGCTCTCCCCTCGATCACGGTTTCATAAATCCCACCTGCTGTGTCTATTCCATTACCAAATTATTGTTGTAACTGGTCTATGGAAAGGCCAAACAAAGTGGGAAAGAGTGACCAGCCATGGCAGCCATGTGCTTTTGAGGTGCTCCTATAATTTCTTTCATTCTTCTCCACGTGTCCAAATGCCTTCAACCAAGGGGGGGGGAGAGAGAGAGAGAGAGAGAGAGAGAGAGAGTTCGGACCAAAGGCTTTCTTGTGGGGACTAAAAATCATCTAAGGAGACAAAGTATGCTGTATGGACCAATACAAATCAGAGACTCACTGCGGTCCCTTCGTATGTCACGAAACTAATGCATCTAGAGTGACAAGCTGCTTTACAAAAGTTGACACTGGAAATCGATCAAAAGCAATGAATTGGTGGCTTGTGCAAGTGTATGCGAAATTAATTACGACCTTGTTGAGATAAACGTTCTACATGTACAAATTCCTTTACCTTGGGGTGGTAGCCACAACATTTTTTGAAAGCATGCTGTTCGCTTCTGCCACCTCTTGAATGGTCTGCTGCCTTCCCGAGAGGGTCTCCAATCGTCTTGTCTTAGATGCCAGCCAATTTATTCTTCGCTCTATATAGCAATTTTCTCTTCAGGTTTCCTGTTTAAACTAAGCCTGTACTACATCTGCATCTTTCTGAGGAGTGAGATGAGGGACGGAGACGAGTAGCTCAGTTTTAAATCAAAGGGTGACGGAACTTGTACCCCTGTCAATGCCTTGCACATTGAGTAATTTGTATGGGCCCCGCTAGCCTTAAAATGGAGTTTAAACGTGCATTCTGTCTAGCAATGATTATTCGGTATTGAAATTTGATGCTTCTAAAGCCATCCGTCATTTCTTTTCGTAGCCAAATCCCCTTTCAATAACATTAAACAGGGTAACATGTAATCAAACTTGTGTCCGTTTGACTGTTATCGGATATTCTTTGAAAGCTTTATTGAGTTGCACTTGTTTTTTGAATATGTCTTCATTTTGATGCTCTCATATTCATCGTTCTCGTTTTGTTGCCTTAAACGCAAAACGCTGATACTTTGTCGTGACCATGGTGCAGAGGGCAGTGGAAATAACACCATTGATGGCCTACGAACTCATCAAGGCGAGTCCTGAGGCAAACCGTTGCGTTCGCGCTATACTAGGAGCTATCCCGTTTGGAAGGCTGATATGAGCAATCGCCGTGGATTCTCACACCTAATTCTTTTTCGATGATTTGTAGGTCTTAAAAGCTGAGGCTGTGGAATATATTGTTGCGCCCTACGAAGCTGATGCACAACTCGCTTATCTGTCGAGCTTGGGTCCAGAAAAGCGTGGAGTAGCTGCCGTGATAAGCGAGGACAGCGATCTGCTAGCCTATGGCTGCAGTTCGGTGCGTGAGGGCTGACGAACGTGCATAGTTAATTATTGTTTTTTAAAATCTTCTTTTCTGAGCAATGCTGAAATTTCTAAAATTCAAAAGCCATGCGCGTTATTACGGCACCACAGAAAGACTGTGTGTGGGGTGTGTGTGAGACTGTGGGAACGGTGGAGTAAACAAGATTGTGGAGTGAGAATGAGAGGATAATTTCAATAACAAACTCATTGTGTGCCCTGGTGTTGAAGATGGGGTTGTAGGTGATATACAAGATGGATCGATACGGCAATGGTGAGGAGGTGAAGCTGGCGAACGTAATGAAGAAGAAGGTGGCAGCAGCAGCGGCGGCACCGGCTGGAGAGGAGGGAGGCGGCTTGTATTTTGGGTGCTTCACGCAGGAGTTGTTCACAGGTGAGCAGAACTCAGTCCAATCGGACAAAGCCAGTCTGGCCTGTCTTCCAAGTTTCCACTTCTTCCATTAGCATCATGACTTTTAGGCAGCTAGCTCAAAGAATGCGTACTCTGTTTTCACGGCGCATCTCAGCTTCAACCAAGGCGCCAAAACACCCATTATGGTTTACAACAAGCAGCCACACAACCCAGTGTGGGTACTCTGTTTCTGTGACGAGCAAGCTCCTGCAAGCAGCCATACAACTCATTATGGGTTCCCTCTCTGTTCCCAAGATCAGAGAGCTGCAAGCAAAGCACCCCATTTACTATGGGTTCTGTGTATGTATGTATGTATGGTCGGATAGATGGAAGCTAAATGCTTACTTTTAATGAGTTTCCTGTTGCAGCCAGGGTCAGGCTCTCTGCATCAAGCACAGGTAGCTCTGCCAAACAAAACATTATGGGCTGTGTTGCCTGTGTGTTTGGAATTGGCGGTTGATGAGGGAAGCTGCAGCCTGCAAGCATGCAACCAAATAAACCATTGTGGGTACACTGTAGGAGGCTGCAAGCGGCCAAGGAAGTTGAGGGAACCCTGTCTATGGGTACTGCGGTTGAGTGGTGGCATCATGATGATGAGGCAGGATGAGGGCGGGAATGCCGAGGGGGTCTCTGTCCTTCTCTCCTCTGAGCTTGCAAGGCTCAAGCAGAAGGCAATTCTCCCTTCCTGATGACCATAACTATGGTCTGGTCTGCAAGGGAAGGTGGCTTGCTGAAGCGAAGGCAATTCTCTCCTTCCTCAGTAAAGCAGTGAAAGCACCATAACTACGGTGCTCTGCAAGCCTATGGAGGTGTTGGAACTTGGAAATTGGTGTGTGGTAGTCTGGACTCTGAGTCTGTAGAGCTTCTTCACGCGTGCCTCCCGCCGGCCTCACGTCTCCATCTCGTTTTCGGCTGACAATGAATGCGCTGCTTCTCTCACACTCACCCAATCGCTGTCTCTATGTCTCGTTCGCCGTACCCCCTGTTAATACCTCACTAATGGGCCAAGAATTACTACTAACAACGTTGTTATGGTTTTAACGCCATAATGAAAGGAAACCATCTTAAATATCATAATTTTTTAAGGCTATATGTCATTGCCCTCAAATGCCTTTTTCCCCACAAAACCATTGACCTCCATCGTGCGTGGTTTTGCGATAAAACATGACTACATGCCACTTGGCATTAAAATTTTCCATTTACCAAGAAAAACACTAAATATCTTTCAACTTGGTTATGTTTTTTTCAAAATGAAGAAACTTGTTGTCTTGTATTATGGGGGTAGGTAAGAGACCCTAAGTATAAAATATTGGCCTAATAAGGAGCATTGCCCAAGGCCTACGCTACTAGAGCACATATAAACCACCAAAAGTATTGGAGGAGCAAAACCTAGCCTATTTCAGCCAAAATACCCATCAAAGGATCACAAGTTACCAATATCCCGGATACATTTAAAACATAATCAAGGAATCAGGTGGAACTTGACTATGTTTTAAATGTATGCTAATATACTGCACGTCTACTCTTTTAGCAGTCGTGATTTGCGAAGCAATGTTGATGTTTCAAAAGTCTTTTAATGTTACTTGTGCTAGCACATTTTTGGTTTTGGTAGAGTGAAGTCACCTTTTACCTTCCATCAAAGTTTCTTTGAAAAAAAGGCAAATAAATCTTTGCCTCATTTTTTTTTTTTTTGGGAACTCACTCACCCACTAACACCCCCATTTGACCCTATCTAGGGGCACACGCCTTGGCTCTAGCTTGCAAGTATGAGGGCTTGAATGTAGATTGTCGCCTTGGTAGGCAGGTAGCCCTACCAGTGGGATGTCGCGACCTCTGCTACTTTGCCTCAAATTACAAGGGTTAGAAAGAACAAGCTAAATTGATGCAATTTGCCAAATAAGCGAATGACCACATGGTGACAATGCTAATGCTTAAGTCAAGGTGCCACTCAAAGTTAGCACATTCTTAGAACACACATAAATGTTATATTGTAGAGGAGTTGTTTTTTATTGTAGATGATATCTGATGGTCGAATCTTGCATGCCTTCTCTCAATGTGCATGGAAAAAGTGGTTGTTGCAAATAAAAATTCTAGAGACTTTTTCTCATAAGAAAGTTTGATAAGCTTCCAAGAGAGTTCTCATAGGAAAGGTGTATGCTACCAATGCAAATCCAATTTGTAGAATCGAGAAGTGAGGATACTACCAAGTGCTTATTATCAAAGTTAGCTTCCATTTTTATAATGACGCCCTTGAAACTAGGTGGTTGTACTACGACAATTAGGGGAAACTAGGCTCATTTTTATTAACTAGTATTAAAAGACATAATTCTATTAGTGCAAGAACAAGCTCCAATTGGGAATGGCTAACTTTTTTTCTTTAGCTTGGTAGGAGGAGGTTTGAATGATTATTGGAGTTAATAGTCGTAATGTGTGAGATGACGTGCCATTGGATCTCAAATTCTATCCTAAGTCATATTAAAAGATAGTAGTGATGAAATTTTATCATTCTAGGAAGTCTCATGATCTCATGCAAACTTGTAGATGTTTAATCACCATCTTTGCATTCTATCAATGGTGCAACATACACGCCCATGTTCTTCACCATATGCTTGCTTGGAACCATTATGGTTATCATGAGAGAAAGCCATAGAGGAATGTTATAGTTTATAACTATCACTAGCCATAGATTGAGATGTAAATTTGGGTTCAAAGGGCTTAATACCATCCATAGCAATCCAAGAAGTAAATTGTGAGGCTCATCTTTAAACTCTAACTACTTGCTCTCTATGTGGCACCATGCCACATAGGCCTAGGAAGCAAAAAGTTATGAGTTTTCTAATGTATTGTGGCATGGAGAGTGATGCCATCCCCTACTTTTGTACCAAGGAGAGAGAGATCCTTGAAATTCTGCATGACAGGCTGATATAGAATGAGCATAAAAGACATGAGCATGTAAGATACACACACGAGCATGTAAGATACACACACACAAGTTACAACCCCCATCTCTCTCTATCTTATGAGTCCTTTGTTTCTTCCCTCTCTCTCTCTCTCTCTCTCTCCCTCTCTCCCTCCTGTGTGTTTCTTTGAGGTTGATATTGTACTGCTCCTTAGTATGCATATCCTGCTTGCTCTTGTGCTGTCTGTCTGGCTTGCGTTTTGAAGCTTTCAGACAGTAGTCTCAGTTCTGGCTGATGGGTCTTTAACTTTTGCGTTGTGGTGCTTGTGTTCTCCTAGGGATGTGCGTTCTCGCTGGATGTGACTTCCTGCCATCCGTTCCCGGTATCGGAATTAAACGAGCTCATGGGCTCGTGTCCAAGTACCGCAATCTCCTCCGGGTAAGCCCCTTCTTCAATGCCCCTCATTCAATTCCACCTCCATGGAACGGCCCTTAATTCACATCATTCCATCAACCTTTCTTGGGCAAGCTTGATCTTTGCAGTGCAAGGATTCGCCCTTGCCTTTACATCCCATTCTTTTGGGCAAGCTTCATCTTTGCAGAAGAGAAGAATTGGAGGTTGTATCTTTGCAAATTGTGTGCAAATGGCAATTTAATCTCTGTAGAACAGAACAGAACGGCTTCATCTTTGTAGAACAGAACATCTTGATCTTTGTGAATGGGATGCAAAGAGAATTGGAGCTTCTGTCCTTGCAATTTGTGAATGCTCTGTAAATTGTGTGCAAATGGGAGTTTAAATTGTTAGTTTGATCTCTGTCCAACAGAACAGATGGTAGCTTGATCCTTGTAGAACAGAACAAATGGAATTTATCTTTGCAGAAAAGAACAAATGAGAGCTTGATCTTTGCAGATTATATGGGGAACACGGAAAATTGGAGCCGCATTCTTGATCTGCCTCAGTGCTGATGCAGATTTTGTTGTTGCATTCGAGCTTTCGTTCTCATCCTGCTTGGTTTTGCTCGCCTGGATCACGCAGGTTTTGTCCAAGATGCGCTTCGACGGTAAGCTGGCCATTCCTGAAGACTATGAGGTTTCGTTCAAGCAGGCCAACGCCATCTTCCATCATGCCCGAGTGTAAGTTTTTGTCAAAGTTTGTTTGGCATAGTCATCGATGATCGGGTGCAAGTTTCTGTCAAATTTTGTTTGGCATTGCAATCGATGAGCGAGCGTAAGTTTCTGTGAAATTTTGTTTGGCATTGCAATCGATGAGCGAGTGTAAAGCTTCTGTCAACCTTTGTTTTGGGCAGTGCCATCGATGATCAATCTTTTCCTGCTGCAAGCTAGGCGTGTACTTTGCACCCGCTGACAACCTGTTAACACGCCCTTTACTTGCCCTGCGCAGATACGATTCTAGCTCCAGGAAGCTATCATTTTTGAAGCCGCTTCCTGCACAGTTCGTGGAAGAATTCAATGGCGACATCGACTTCCTTGGGCCGTATCCTTCTGCCATGCCTTAATTCTTGCCACGGAACAGCGAAATTCCTCCCCGCTCCCCGGCCATTCTCTGTTTTCTGGCAGAAATCCGCCCCGCCACATTCTCTAACGTTCGCCTGCATCGTGTTCCCTTTCCTTTGATGGGCCTTCAACCGTCGCTTCCTTGACGTGTTGTTTGTGCAGTGACTTGCCTCCGTCCAGGGCCATAGCGATTGCGGAAGGCCGCCTCGATCCCATTTCTATGTGCGCTTTCTCCGAGCATCCGGATGGGAACTGTAGTGCTACACGATTGCCCCGGTTGCAGGGGCAAGGACGCCACAAGGATGTGGCTCGCATTGCCCCGTTGAGTGCGGATGTAGTAAGTCTTCCTCGTTGTGCTTACATCGATGATTTTTCGTGAGGCCGACGAGATCATAACCTGTTTGATGCATGAGCCAATGCAGGGAGATGTTCGCGTCGAGACGGACGATAAGCTGCTGACCGCGTTGGCCGTGAAGGACATGGACGCCTCTTGTCATGCCTTACCTTCAGAAAGCTCATCCGCGAGCGTGAGCGGTACTCTCTTTTCGCGTGGTTTTCTCCTATTGGTAACATATTTGCCGCAAAGTCGTCTTCTTCCGCACAGATTCTGTCGCACTGTCTGATGGAATGTGTTGTTTTGGAGTAGGCGCCCCGACAGTCAGGCTGCAGCGAGACAAGGCCCTCGTCGCGCACCGTAACCTTTTGGCATCTAATTCATCTCCATGGGCAGAAGGGCCGCTGAACAAGCAACAGACATATGCAGTAGACTCCGAAAGTCAGGCATCCCTCGGCGACAAGGCAGTGGTTCAGACGCAGGAGTCGAGGAGTGTGATCGAATTTACAGGGCAGAAACGAGTTTTCCCTCCTGCACCGGATAACAATCCCTTCAAGAAGAGGATAATGGGAAACTCAGCGGTGCGTCCAATCGAGAAACCCATCCTCTTCAGCCCGGACCTGGATGGTGAGCTGTTCGGAAAAGTAACGTCCACGATATCCGAAGCGCGCTCCTTCTCTGAGAGAGAGAACGGATCATTTCGAGGCTCTTCGTCGATGGCAAGGGACTTGAAGAGGTGGTCACAAGAGCGGAGTTCAGCGTTCTGTTGGGACGCTGCGGGAGCTGCAATGGAGGAGTCAGGTGGCGAAGCGTCGAAGGCAAGCGATGAGTGGGAAGCAAATGTTGCGAATGTGGAAGATTTGAACACGAGAGCAAGTGAAATCCTGGCAGAGGAAGAGACGAATAAAGAGACGAAGATGGCGGCAAAGAAGACGAAGGTGGAGGCGATGGTGCTGGGGAAGAAGGAAGCTGGAGCGAAGGCAACGAAAATCGTGAGCTCTTCTGAGAAGAAGAGGTCATCATGGAGATGGAAGCAGAAGCAGCAGAGCAAGGCGGCATCATCGGAGGGGAGCTCGAGCGATGGTCTCTTCAAGTTCTTCAACAGAGCTCCCTATGCGTGATCCTGCAGAAACCATATCCCTCATCCCACAGCTCAACACTTCTTGATTCGGACAACCATTTGTCTACACTGCTTCTCTTCTCCTCTCCCACCTCTTTGCGAGCTTGACAGAAGAACGCTTCCATCTCTTCTTCCTTCTGCTTCAGAGAGATCAGCTTCCCATTCCCATCCATGTCCCTGCTCGCATCTTTCGAGGTTCTTATATCCAGCTTAGTTTTCATCTCTCTCTCGAGCTTACTGCCACTCTTCATCTATGATTCTTCATCAGATGATTCCTCCATAGTATCGTCTCTGATTCTTCATCAGATGATGATCCTTCCATAGCTTCACCACATTATTTGAAAGTCCTTCCTTGCATAACCTTGGATGGATTTGCGGTTCCTTTTGCTCTCCCCCACTATAATTTTTTGAGCAGTGGTTTGTCTCGTCCCACTGCTGGTTCTCTATTCGGTGTCTGTCTCTCCCTCCCTCGAGGTACATGCCTGAGATCCATTTGAATTGAAAGTAGGGAATTTTTATGAAAGCATGAGGTCACGAGGAGAGCTATTTGGGTCATTTCAAGGAGCTGTAATCCGATGTTGGTCCAGCGTTTCCTCCTGTCTGGCGATAACTAGTGTGTTGACGGATTGTGTTTGTGTGTGGGATGGTGTGTTTTTTTCAATTGTGAAGTTATTATAGTGGCTAAGGTGTTTGTTCCAGGGAAAAACGTAGGAAATATGCATTTTGATATGCTGTTCACTGCGACCATCAGAAATGGGTTGAGAGCCCTCGTGCACGTTATCTCGAGCTAAATCTAACTGAGGGAAATTTTGTCTCAATCTAATATCAGAAATGTATCACGCATGTCACTGCTACAATCAGAAATGCATCAGAAACGGGTTGAGAGCCCTTCCTTGGGTTAGATTTGGCGTCCCTTGGTGTTCTCTCCCTCACCTTCGTCCCACTGCCTCCCTCCCCCTTGCGCATTTTGTCTCAAGCTTCCAAAACTTCGTGATTTCCACCTTATGTCTTAGAGCATAAGAACTATAAGGGTTTTAGGGTTTTCCCACAAAAAACGGAAGCTCTATTTCAGGCGTTTTTTTGGCTCATGACATAAGACTCTGAGTTGTGAAAGTGTGGAATGGACGGCATGCAAGAGTGGTTAAAGTTTATGCAGCATTCTTCTATTTTTTGGTGCCTTGTCACAATTTCTAAGCAACAAAGTATGGAGCTAACTTTTCGAAGGGAGAACATATATGTATTTGAAGAGGTGGCTGTGTTAGCATTGCCCCCCTAGGGGCAAAGCTCTTGCTACTACAAACTTTCTATTCTTGTTGTCCTTTGAAAGCGAAATAACTGTAGTTATACTCAGCCACTTGGGGGCAATGCTCTAGGCACGCGTGCTTGTTTAACCATACTATTACTTGATTGATAGCATGAAAAGCACGATTACCATAATATTACTTGATTGACAGCATGAAAAGCATTTTCTACACTCCAAAGGGAAGGTATCTAAATAGCATATTCACATAGATAGTTGAGTGAAGCATTACATAAGGAAGATTAATGAATCGATCAGAGTAATGCATGCTAATTCTTAAGAAAAGCATGGCAAAGAAAATCGTAAAAGTTTGCTCTCGGTGTAGAAGAAACGTGAATATAGAATTACTCGAGGTTATTTCCAACATGGATAGATCAATAACCGCCAATTGTCATATGAAGGGCTTGTAGTCGTTTTCTTTTGTTTTTTGTGTGTCCTTGTCGATGATGTCGAAACCTCTACAGCCTTGGTTATACTCTTCCATTGTGGTGTTTTGGTTTATCTTGTTGACTTAAGGTCTTATGACATCGTGGTAGTTGTGGAAAATGGGAAAATAATGCAAAGGTAGCATGTGGTACCGACCTTTTCTCCCCCTTTTGTCACAAATCCGTTGAGCTCTTGGGGGCAATGGTTCTGAGGAAACTAAGTCATGGATACAATCATGTCTCTATTTTACTTGATTGGAGACAATTGCTTGAAAATCAAGATGTGTTCCAAAATTGAAAAATTTTAAAAAATCTACAATTATGATAAGCATTACAGGAAGACATTTAATGTATATATGATGTACACCTAGTGATGCTTTTGAATTTGCACCTAGTGATGCTTTTGAATTTGAGAATAGGCATGCGATAATTGTTAAGGAGAACCTTTTAACCCTTCAAATAGTATTACTTTTTCTCATAGGTGGATGTCCTTGAGGTTGTATATTCTTTTTTGCCTAGTGTCTCAAACTCCCTTATATATTTGGACTCTAACGATATTGTCCTATCGGCTTGGGGGGCTTGTGATGTCCCACACCCACCATGGGATGAAGGAGGGATATATTTGCAAGTACTTTTTGAGCTTGAATTGGTAGTGGATAGTCGTGGGAATGCGGCTTAGGCATGTCAATTCTATGCTAGTGGTTATGGTTAGGGACAAATTGTTGCACTGGAGAAGTTGGTACGTGATGTATTTGATCAAGAACATTGTCCTTTCACGTGATGTATCTGATCAATTTTCCCTGCATATCCAGTGTGCCATTGATGATGCGGAGTCCTTTCCCTTTTGAGATGATCTTGTTGTTTAGGCCTTGTTGATCCACAATTAGGTTGGTATGCCCCATCTATTTGAACTCATGATGTAGTCCCAATAGGTGTGTGCAGTTGTGCAACTGTTCCACATCATTCAGCTTGTTGACCTCTAGGGACATCATAATATCTAGTCATAGCAACGAGCTATTCCATAGCACCATCTTCATGATTTGTTAGCTCTTCTACTAGTACACGTCGTTGGGTGTACTTGGTAATGTACATCTCTAGGTCATCCTATGTCATGATGAGCCTCGGATGTGGCATTCGCTGAAGTAGGACAATCCCTTGTTCCCCTTTGATATGAGCAACACTTGGGTCCAAAGTGTATGTGACAGAGCAACATGTTGAAGAAGCCCTTTATATGATGTCTCCGGTGGTATTTTGAAGCAGGCAATGCTAGTAGTTTGGTAAACAAAATTGTGGAGCATGTCTATGCCTATGTGTTCATCCTTGGCCCTCTTATATTTCTTTGTTATGTAATTTGTATGATATGCATGGTGGCTTCAAGTCCGATAGGCTTTGCACAATCTAGGTCGATTGGATGCATGACATTGAAGCCCTGTGGTGTCACATCGTTCTATAGCAATGCGGGTGGTGAGGAGACTATGTACTGCACCACCTCACTCCACTCCATGAGTGAGATCTTCAAGTCATTCAAGTTAGCCTTAGTTGGCGATGTTGGCTTGGTCAATATGGAGGTAGATATGATCTTTAGCTTGATGGGTCCCCCAATCATCTTGCATCGCCAACATTGAGGTTCAATCGCCCCATTGGCTTGATCTTCATGGCATACTTCAGAAGGAAGTATGCGATGTTGGAGTTCATGATTGTGTACAGCAGCATGTCTGAGTGGTGTGGGTCAACATTTCTTGTGTTCACGCCCTAGTTGATAGTAAAGCTAAAGTTTACTCTTCTTGTCAATCATTGTGTAGGGGTTTGATTGTGTCTGGAAGGGGAACCTACACTTGCACTTGTGGCTACTCTATGTGATGCATGATTTTTGCGATAAGTGGATGTGTTTCTTTGCGATAGTTGTGCAACAACCAATCCGAGCCATGTGGATGTGTGCAGCTATTGCTTAGTGTGTGAGTGACTTATCTATATCATCTCTGTGTATCCAAAGCATGATGTGTGCAGGGATCTATGGTTTTGGATCTCTATATGATGAAATCGTGTTGGACCCAATCGAGCATCATGAATGGTTTTAGGATGTCATGGTGCAAGTACATTTGCAGCTTGTAGTTGAATAGTACTATGCACTTGATCTGGAAGTCCCCGGGGGGGGGGGGGGGGGGGGGAGCACTAAGCAATATGTAAGATAGCACTTGCAATCAATGCGGAAGGAGTTTTATATTTTTAGAAAACATACATACATAAGGGGTTTTTAAATTCAGAAAGAGAAAATTCCACACATAAGGGATACTTTTATTATCTCAAAATTTATAGAAGGGGTGTATATAGGTTATAAAAATTTGTAGGTAGGGGGTTTTTTTAATAACCCTTGATCGCATGTGCTATATGGGATTTTAGCCCTTAGGGGGAAGTCCCTCCAAGTTTTGTGGGGGCGATGATGGTCTCAATTGTCCCAATCTCAAGCTAGTGTGTTGTGGTGACTTCATCAATTGTCAACATCAAGAACACATTCGGCAACGCCCACACGTCTACCATCGTGATCATGTCCTTCAAGTTGTGATGATATTGTGAAGACGATTGTGGGTAGCCTGGATTTGAGAATGTTTCTGTACACGACTTGTTTTGTCATGTTTCAATCGGCCAACCTAAAGTTGTTGATCTCTCTTTGTTGTCGCAAGCAGGTTGTCTGGCAACTTGCACAGCTTGGTTCAATTGGTACATCAGTAGCAACAAGTATGGCTAAATTGAGAAGAGTGTCCCGATCTACATCTTTAGTAGATCATATATGCCATGTCTGGACAAAAACATGAATGGGAATAGTGTGAATCCTATGGAGAGGCTAGTGTTAGGTACAACACTTAAGTAATAGTGCTCCTTGACTAGGGTGAGATGGAATACATATGTCCTATAGTATGCCCATCTTGTCTTGACTTTTATTAACTACAAAGTTACATTCGAGTCAAAAAATACACCTGGGTTTGCATCTTTGGAGGATTGGGAGGAATCCATGGGTTTGGATGATTCAGAGGAGTCCAAAGGTAATGCAGAGGATTGGGAGCCCATGGGTAGTTTAGAGGGGCATAACGCATGCGACTAGCAATGTGAGAGAATAGATATAGGAAGTCACTTACCAATGTACATAGTGACTGTGATGGTGTGGGAGTCCCTCTGCATAGGAGAGATGATGTATTGAGATCATGTATCATGAGAGCTATTTCCTATGTGGATATCTTATAAGAGATGTGTCTAATTTTGAGGGCTTTGTGCTCTAATTGATAGACACATACTTCATGGAGTCAATTTCCTTATGAGTGTCAATTTTATTTTTTTATAGTCATTACATTTGCGAATACAATGAAGACGCTTTTTTTTGTTCTTTTGATGTATGCAATATAGTATTTTTTCCCTAACGTAATTTGACAATCTAATTGGGAAGAGCGGTTGTGCCATAAGAAGGTTTTGGTGTGGATGGCAAAGGGGCCTTTATAGGCAAAAGGTATGCCTACCACTCTCACAAGCACTAATGAAAAGCATGAGGAGTACAAAGAACCTATTTTGTCTAAATCAGATCACTAAATGGTAGGACGAGAGCAATACATGCTCTCTTATCTAAAGTGTTATAATACAAAGAATTTTGAGTTTCCACATTTTGGAAAATTTAACTCCAAATTGCATTGATATTCAAATACTTTCAACTTAGTGCAATCAAGGTGCACTTGCTCATCACAACTATAAGAAGCAAGGAAATCTAGATACTCACATCATATAATTTGAACCATCTGCATGGTCAATGGAAACATTGGTGACAAAGTGACTCAAAAAAAAGAAAAGAGGGAGGGGGCCTCTAGGGCCCCATAGGAAAAAATATTAGCTGAAAATAAAAAATTGTGACATTTGTGTAGGCTTGAGTAGAGGTTGCAATAGCAAAGAATGCACTCAAGTCCTAGTAGATGTGCTGATTGCGGAGAGGTTTGAAAGGTAAGGCGATGGGTGTTGGAAGATGCAACATGGATGAAGGAGGTCATGATGGCCAATACAGCTTTGTTGAGGGATCAAGTTGAGCGAGTCAAGAGCTTTGTGTGGGATTCTACACGTTGTGCTATTCCGACTGTAGCTTGGATACATGCTATCCTAGCAAGTACTTTAGGAGCCTTACACTCCATGTGGGCCTCAAGCCGAGGCTACGTTGAAGTAAGTGAAGCACCTTGATTTATGTGCCAAGGCTTGAATTTCAAGAGCGTTCAATAAAGGGGGGGGGGGGATATTGTAGATGGGTAATAGTTCATGTATTCTTCTTTGCCAAAGCACCTCATGAAACAATCAAAAGCCAAAGGATAATTCCCACGCAGGGCATATCTTAGTCATGCTCCTATAGGTAAGAAGCTTTTATGGAGCTTGGAAGCTCTAACTATAGAGTGAAGAGTGCCTCAAAATCCACTCTAAGTTGGGAATATTATTCAAAAGATAATCTATCTATCTATCTCTCTCTCTCTCTCTCCCTCCCTCCTTCCCTCTCTCTCTCCCTCTCCCTCTCCCTCTCCCTCTCCCTCTCTCTCTCTCTCTCTCTCTCTCTCTCTCCTCTCCCTCTCCCTCTCCCTCTCTCTCTCTCTCTCTCTCTCTCTCTCTCTCTCTCTCTCTCTCTCTCAACCTTTGGCACACTCATCATAATCAAGGATAGATTCTTCCATTGAGAGATTTAAGGGATTTAAGTTGTAAGAGACCTTCTCCTTAAGGAAAGAAAGCGACATAGGAATCCTATGCATTTTGTGAGAGTTAGATTGAGAATTTGATGACCTGCAAGCGGACAAAGAGAAAATATTTTGACTATAGCATAGCCACCTAGGATTCAACATCGAACAAAGGAAAAACGGCTTCCACAATGGCAAATCAACACAAAGAAGTGGCAAATCAATAGCGGCAACTCTAAAAGAACCAAAGGAAGGTAGTAAAATCAGCTTAAAAGTGAGACAAATCTACAACTAGACACAAGGCAAGCTTACACAAAAGCATCAAGCAAACAGATTGACATAGAGGTAGCCACACATGATTAGATCTATGGAAGTCTACAGAGATGACCAATTCACAATGAAAAACATAGACTAGGCAAAACAAATCATGACTAATGATGCAAGGCAGCACAAGATGTCAAAAACATAGAGAAGACCAATGATAGAGTGATGGACTTCTACCAATAGTTAGCAACATAGAATACTGCAGACTATAGCCAAAGTAGACACAGGCCATGACCTACAACTACATAAAAACAACAACCAACCTCAACTCTACATCACCATGGAACAAAGAGAGACAACATCACAACATCTCCTTGACAGATCAACAGGACCCAACAGCATAACAATGGTAGCACTCGATCATCGTGACCTTAACAAGCACCTCCATCTTCTCCAAGCTTCGTCTCCTTCATTGCCTCAAAATGCTGAGGTCACAATGGATGAGAAGGCAACAAGGATAATTGTGACTTATGCAATGAGACAAGTAACTCTTAGTTTTGTATGCTCACAAAGTGAGGCAATGATTACACCTCTGCACTAGTATATAGACAAGTGATTTGATAGACTATTGTTAAAGAGCAAGCTGACTACTAATAAGAGTATTTGATAGGATCAATAAAACTCTAGTAAGAGGATGAGCAAGGCCCTAATGAGCACTAAGATGCATCTAGAAAATCCACCATAAGAAAAAGTTCCAAGGCTATTAAGAGAGATGTGGAGGTTCAAGACCAAACTTTGAGGTAGGTCTGCATCTAGTAAGAGGATGAGAGAGCCCATAAAAGACGCTGAGGTTTAGCTATAAAACCCATCATAAGACAAAATTCCAAAGATATTAAGAGAGGTTGTGGAGGCTCAAGGATAAAATTTGAGGGTATGATTCTTAGCCTCAATTGCTAACTATATTATTTAGCCAATATTGTTCTCTAAGTTCTATAGACATAATTCAAATTTAACAACCACAATTCAAACATAATGGCCATAATTCAAAATTAATGATGAAATTTCAAAAGTGACGAGTCATGACATCTGAATCTTATGCAGGCCACAAAATCACTCTTGTCACGTCCTCTCCATTGATCAATAATCCTATTTTGGTTCTCATATATACTTATCACTCCTTCCACTCCTTGCAACCACTGCACATCTTGATATCTCATGCTTTATCTTTTTACCTCTACCAATCCTCATGACCATCGAGCCTCTTCTAGCCATAACAACCACTATTGGCCCATCTTCAAGCTACCCATTCATGATAATACTGATGATTTACTAAATCATGTCCTCAAGAAATGCTAAATGATGGTGGATAGCATTACATAGCCCTGATGTCTTATGCACTAGACTGCTCTAGCCTCTAGTGCTCTAGTCTCATGGCATGCATAGAAGGATTCTCTAATGATCACATCATGTAGTGCCCAAATAATTGCCACTTCAAGCTCAATGCCTCAAAAGTAGGTTCAGTAAGTAGAACCTTTAATTTTTTATTTCTTTGGTATATTTAGGTTGCAACTTTTCATTATTTGCTCCATTTATCATTGAATGACTAGTATGTGTGTGTGTGTGTGTGTGTGTGTGTGTGTGTGTGAGAGAGAGAGAGAGAGAGAGAGAGAGAGAGAGAGAGAGAGAGAGAGAGAGTGGTGGGGTAATGTCACTCCCCTTTGAGATTAGAGAAGGCAACATAGCAAACATGGTTGTAGAATTGGTGGCACTACTCATCCTTGGGCTAAATATTCTTTGTTTAGTCTTTTAATTGGTGATTTAATGGCTAGCTCTTGATCTCTCTCTTTGTAATACCTGCCTTTCTTTCTCTTTGTGAGGGTTCTCGCACGTAGCCCTAGTTTCTTGACCATGATCATGAAGACCAATGTGCCAAACATGGCCTAGGTTTTAGTGGTCCAATGAAAGTTTTTTACCTTGAGTGAAATGTGAAGGAGTGCAACCGATACCTTGGATCCTTCAATGTATTCAGAGTAATAAAATACATGGCCTAAAAGTCCTTTAGTTCCTAGTGATTTGTAGGCCCTTGAAAAGGAGCTAGAATATTTTGATGGCAAACACTAGTAGATGGACATGATGTTTAGTTTATTTCTAGCCACTACTATTTGAGTACTATTTTTGAAACTTGTGACAATATAGCTAAAGCCCATCGATTAGGTGTTTTACTGGGTAAGCTTGATCTTGGCACTCTTCAATGACCTAGAACTCTAAACCAAGTCCTTGAGCTACTCAAGGGAATGTGGACCTATGATCTAGATTTGAGTTGAGGTAGATAATTGCCTTCCAAGACTTTTCTATTAAATTCTATTCTATGAAAGTCGAGGTAGACATTTCTTCCAAGACTTTTCTATTAAATTCTATGAGCGAAAGGATGAAAGTTTGATCCATCAAGTCAACCCTTATGATCACTGATCAAGATGGCCTCAACAAAGCACATATAGATGATCTCCTCTCTGAGCATTGATGATGCACAACAAGCAAATGCCACATAAGCATGGGCAAAGAAGTGGCAATAGGGAACATGCAGGGAAATGAATTGAGGAACCTTTGATCAGGGGAAGAGGATGTGAGGACAATGGAATGGCACGTCAATGGGAGAATGGACAAATTGATCAAATCTGAACCTCAAATCAAATGATGGATCAACCATGGTTGAGATGATGTGAATTCCAACGAATCAAGAAGAGCATGTGAAAGAAATCTGGACACATGGTAGTGAAGCCAAGAAAAGCACAAGGCATAGGTGTGTTAAGCAAAACTTAGCAAAACATAGATGTAATGCAATAAAGTACCATGAATACACATACTAGATCCTTATATACACATTGCTTGAAGCCTCACTTAACAAAAGCATAGGCTAAAAATTACACCATGTAGTGGAATAGATTTAGATGTTCCAAAGTTTCACTTCTATTCTAGGATGATGAGTTATCAGCCATCCCACCATGACACAAGTTTTTTCTCTTTGTGTGTGTATGTGTGTGTGTGTGTTGCAAATATTGTAATGTGAAAATCCTCTTGACTACTTCCCTTTGCTTTCTTTTCAAGGCAACTTACTAGTGGATATCTCTTGACTTGGTTACCTAGTGGATGTCAAGGTATCCAAGTATGAAGATTTCTTGAGGATTTATAGAACTATTGAGGAGCTACTCATGAACTAGGGAGATTCTTGAAATCACAATACAGGATAAAGAGGCTATGAAACAAACTTATGCTATGGAAGGAGACTATTGGCAAGTTGATGATAGGTCATGAAATCAATATGAGGTGAGAGCAACATATTACCTATTAGCATAAGCATAGGGAACCCTCATGATTTGGGCAAATTCATGATTGTTGTTGCTCTATTTCTTCCAAGAAGATAGAGGAAATTCAAAGGGCTTCTATTGCAACACATGTATACTGGAGTCAAATTGTCTCTAGAAGCTACACAATCAAATGGACGATGAGGGTTTGATAATGGGAGGTTGAAATTGAACCCCTTAGTGTTGAAGCCTCCCATTGACTTCTCGAGTAGCCATGCTAGATGTCAATCGATGGATATGAGATGTGGATCAATCTAACATCATTGAATGAAAAGGAGATAAGTTGAAACCAATCTGCATTATTGAGGATGACCAATCTACTAGAGGACTTTATTCAGAACTATTTTGATCAAGAGTTGCTAATTTATCATTGTTTTGACATCAAGCGATTGGATGATCCTTTGATGGTGTATTAGACACCCTTGATGGTTTCAACTTGATTGTGCATGTTTTGGATGAGTTTGCAGGATGATCTAGCTAGAATGATTACAAACCTTGCAAGGAGTTTATAGATGATAGCTTCTTTTAATTTTGTAGAGCTAGTAAGTCTTCTTTCTTAATGGAAATTTAGTGAGGTATCTGTAGTTAAGTTGAAGTGCATAGATGACATTGGTCGATAGACATGACCTTAAAGGATACTATCACCTCCTTCTCTTGTGTTTAGAGCTACTAAGTATACTTTCTTGATCGAAATTTAGTGAGGTGTCTTTATTTAGGTCAAAGTGCATAGATGAGGTCGGTCAATAGACATGACCCTAAAGGACATTGTCACCTACTTATCACATCTTGATGATTTATGAAAGATACATATGTGTATGCTACGTGAATTCTTACAAAGTTTTCTTGTGACTATCTTCATTATCAGTATTAGTTAGGTTGGTGGACAACATCATTGACTTTCTTCCTTGAGAATATCATACTTTTCCTAAATGATGGACTCTTGGTCCATGAAGACATCAACACTAATCATGAATGATATTGTCCACATATATCTCCTTTGACATGTCTTGGTGATCTTGGTTTCTCCATAACTTCTTTAATTGTGTGAACCTATTGAAAACCTCTTTGAACTGTGTTTTCTCAAAGAGCACCTTTTCAACACACCAAGCATGTGCATGCACATTGTAATAAAAATATAGAGATTATCTTGTTGGAGTTTCTCTTGTACATGGCACAAGAAAGATTCAAATTCTACTATCAATGCTATTTACCAATAGGGGACAAATTCATAGAATTAGTATGAGGGGGAGGATGCTCCATTGATTTGAAGACCCTAAGTGAAAGTGTTTCTAAAGAGAATGTGTGAATATGTTTCTAAAGAGAACTAGAAAAAGAAAATTAAAAATTGCAATGTGTTTGCAAAACAAAAAACCTTAAAAACTTGAAAAGTATGGAAAATAGAAGTATTTTCCTTTTGTCTTGGTGATCTTTGTATAGCCTTGCAAACAGGGGAGGGTAGATGCACCACAAGTGGGCAATTCGCCATGAGAGGGTAATTTGCCACCATGACAGTGTAGCCAACGGCTAGGGGGTGGGGGCAAGCATAGAGCACCACAAGAGGGCATTTAACATAGAGGGGTGGTATTTTCACAATAGGCATGAGAAGCAATAGACATTAGGTAGGGGTGCAGATTATAGATTAGGGGCAGAGGGGTCAGGGGCTGAGCAAATTTTGAGGGAATGAAGGTTTGCAATGGCAAGCATAGGAATGAAGGTTTGCAATGGCAAGCACAAAAAAACAACCTAGCCTTTCCATTAAATTATCAATATAAATGTGTCCAAAAATACATAAATACAATTTTAATAAAAGTTTAATGTATATTTTGAAAGTTTATGTTGATGCTTTGTATGCATTTTTTCCATGTCTATATTGACATTGCTACCTTCTATTTTTGACATTTTATTAATGTTAATATCAATGTTTGTACCTAAAATTAATTTGCATGTTGGGTTTTATTCTAAATTAGGATTCCATACTGGTTGGGACTTAAGTGTATTTCTACCTCTAGGGTATTTCCATATTGGGTGGGACTCAAGGGTATTTATACCTCTAGCATCCTACCAATTTTGGTTTTATTTATATATGTAGGGATGTACATTTTTAATAAATGTTGTCATTTTTAAATCCTAACCCTTCCTAGGCACTAATTGGGGTGCATCATTGGCATGTTTGGCTACATTAACCCAAATCTGTACGGATTTAGAAGATAGTGAGACTAAAAATCGTACCATGTTTGCTCTCATTTAGACTTACAAAGCCTCCCATTTTAATATATGTGTTTTAATCCATATCCTGCCTAGGCACAAAATGGGCTACATTGACGCAAATGGGAAAAAATTGGTGATGATTGGTGAGACATTCCAATAATCATCCTATCAATTTTGGTCCCACCCAAACATACAAACCCTACATTTTAGTAAATCACATCATTTTTTAATCCATACCCTACTTATGCACTAAATTGGGGTGCATCATGGGTAAGTTGAGATACATTAACCAAAATGGAGAAAAACTTGGTAATTCATCATAAGGCAAGTTTTTTACCAAGGGTAACTTCCAACCACATGCTTTTTGACCTAATAGTGCCATTTTAGGACTTTGGGAATCTTTTGATACGAAAATCTTAGTTTGAAAGATGGTTTTGACCAGTTGAAATATTTTCAACAAGTGGCGATTCTCGAATGACCAAGATTGTCTTCAGCTTTGAATCCTATATTCCCTTTTGCTATCAAATTTTCTACACATTCCTTCAAATCTTGAGTGACAAGGTATTGCACCAGAAATGTTTTGAGTTAGTAGATGCATCATGAGTGATCCTCTTAACCATATAATATTCCATCACAATACTTGATTCTATTTATCATGTTCCAAGATAACAATGACCTAAGTCCATAGTGTTGTAGTCATCTAGACCCAATGCTTCTAGACCTTGAACTACAAAACCATGACTAACTAATTTGCAAAGGACTACTTTGGGGCTATCTCCTCAAATAGTTCCCTTTCCACCCTAGTGGTCTCATGGATTTTAAAATATACCTTAGCATTCTTCTTAGCCAAATGTAAGTGTGTTTGAAAAAATTATTTAGGTCAAAGCTGTGTTAATTTTCCAGATATGTTAAACACTACGCCAAGGAGAGCCTCTAAAAATCGTATATCAAAACTGGCCTTATCCTTAGGCTACATGACCAAAGAAAGCTTGAGGTGCCGAAAGATCCACCATCGCATAAATGAATTCAATACTTTGGAACTTAGATACCAACTTTGAATCTTGTGCTTTGGTAATATCTCACATGTTATTGATTAAACACTTGATACTCACCTTTGAGTCATTAAATTACTAGCATTGAATCCTCCATAATCTTGAGAGATGAATGATTTTGATCCTAATTTCAATCAAGTATCTCTAGTCACTCATATCGTTGGTGTGTCCATATCCCATTATGACTCGCACCATGATATGTCCTATTCCTATTTGGAGCACTATTTCAATTGACCCTTCATAAATTTTAATTTGACCCCCTGGATGCTCCATCAAAGGAGAATATTGCTCATACCAATACCATGACATGTACCGATAATTATCATAGAAATTAATCAGTCAATCAAAGATTCCATCACTTTTCTTTCACATGCACACACAAAATTCCACAATCAAACATGAGCTTATTTTTTATTAGCTAGTGATGAATAACACATGCAAAATAGGAAGTGATTATATATTTTCATGGTCTAGGTACCTGTCTTGTCTAGCGTGACAAGGATTAATCTCATCGAACTTTTTCCAAGTTGAAAATCTTCTCCTAGGTACTTCACCTAGCTAGACAATGCTATTTCATCCTACATCAACAATCTTCACTGATCCTTGGCATAGATATTAGAACTTCCTTGGAAATAGTTTCTGACTCAATTCAAAGAAAAGAACTAAATCATTCTCCTTGATGTACAAATCTCACTTATCATGGTACTATCTTTGTTTTTTCTTCTTAGAAAGACAATTCCAGTAGGCTGTAAACTACTCAGTGCTTTCTAACAACTTGGAGATAGGGAGTTACAAACTTTTTATTCAGAATTTTATAAGGTGCTCATGGATGCATTCTGGAAGAGATTGCATGAGAATGTGAGATCTTGCAAAGCTTGACAATTTGCTGAATATGAATAGCAACAAAGAGATATACACAATTGAAATTTGCAAAACTTGCTGACAATACACAAGTTGAGGGGCTAAGCCGCCCCCCCCCCCTTATCTAGGCTCACTTTATTTCTTGAAAAAGAGATACAAGACCAAGGTGCAATGCACTTCCCAAACTTTGAACTCAGTTGATGACTATGACCTAGACGGAAGACTTTAGAAAATTGCAAAAAGAGATAAACAGTAGAGAGAATGATTCCATGGCTGAGACTAGAATGGATTCAGGTCCTATACATCCCAATTCTCAAGGAAGAAGCCTGCAACAATCACCACTTCAATCCAACATTAGTTGCAAGACTAGTTATCTAGAAAGAGAGCAATACCAACATGAAATGTGCTACAAATGAGACAAACTTGAAATTACAAACTCCCCTCATGACTTGACTCCTTTGGAGATGGAGTCTTTGATGCTTTTGCAACCCCCTTGGATGGGAAGAGTGAGAAAAAGAGGTTGGAGTGAGAATAAGTCAGAAAAGAGGCATGTAGGCTAGAGGGAGAAAATTTGAAAGGAGTGATGCTTTTAGAAAGAGAGTGTCATGGTTGCTCCCAGGCTAGCAGATGGGAAAGAGATGCTATTGATGTCTCAAAAGTGCAGAGAAGAGGCTTATTTCTATAGAGGGAAAGAGCCTAAACTATATAGAGAGAGAGTTTTTGCATAGTAGAGAGAGAAATACTGGCAAAGGAGAGAGAAAGCTTGCAATAAGAGAGAGAAAGGCCTAGAGAGGAGTTGGCTAGTCCCAAAGGGTGGAGGAGGGGTTGCTGCATCAAGGGAGAGAGGCTAAAAATGAGCTTTTCTATGTAAGAATGGGAAGGGGGAAGGCCCTATTTTATAGGATGAGCCCCCCCCTCAGCCAAGCATAGAAGGAGGGACACTTGGTAGCTTGCATGGGGCTGCAGTGACGAGTGGTGCCATGGTCCATGCATGGCTCTCCACTTATCCCATAGGCTGCCATGTGTCCCATGTGCTGACATGTGGCTATGCCACATGTCAAGGCTACCACATCAGCATGCCATGTCAGCATGTCATGTTAGTATGCCACGTCAACATGCCACATCACCCAAAAACAATAAAAATACAAAGTGGTCAGAATTCAATTTTGATTTCACGATCGGGCACCTAACAGCTTGTAATACCGAATGACATACTCTAAAGTTACAAAAGATCCATAACTCAGCTCATTAGTTTATCGTCTTATTTTGTATCTCCATGTCTCTTTGGCATGCTTCAAGGCTCAGGCTCAGGCTCACACCCAAAGCCTGGAGACATTCTCCTAAATGGTTGCTAGGTCAGTATACAATCTGTGCATTTGATTGGTCCCATAAATCAAGTGCTCAAGTAGAGTGTGATTTCCAATGTCCCTCCTAAAGGAGGTCATAACTTTGTGGGACACTAATGCCCGTAACCCCAACAAAGGGGGTCCACCTTCAAATGCTAGAACTTGCCCCGTGCAAGCTCATGATATAGGCACAAAGGTTTGGTATAGTTGGGCACATGCTCTAAAGAAGAGGCCCTAAGGGATTGTATCATCTATTTTTTATAGAAAATGAAATCCTTTTAGTTCTACAAGAATTCATGAGTCATCCTATGGGGGACATTTTGTTGGTTGGATGATAGCCAAAAGATCCTTTTGGCTGGGTATTGGTGGCTCACTCTATTACAATATTGCTACAAACATGTTAAAGCTTACAATCCCTATCAAATTATGGACCAAACTTTAGTTATCAAAATTGACCACTCACTATATTAACCCTACTCCACCTGGAATAAATGGGATATAGATTTTGTCATACCCATTTCTCTAGTATATTCATTAAGAAAAAGTTATATTTTGGTTGCAACTAACTATTTCACAAAATGTCAAAAGCAATGGCTACTACAAAGAACCATGTTGCTATCTAGTGGCAAAAATTTTCGTTGACCAAATTTTGCTTTTTGATTTGGTGAACCAAGGGAAATAATCACATATAGGAGGATGCATTCGATGAATGAATCAATTTAAGGAATTGTTGAGAGTCTCTCCATTTTGCATCAAGTGATCACACCATATAATCTAAAAGAGAATGGCCAAGTGGAGAGAAACAAAGAAGTTCTAGTTACCATTCTCAAAAAGACAAACAATGTGGATATTGAGATTGGGACGAGATTGGGACCAAAAAGTGCTAGAGGCAATTTGGGCATACAATGACATATAAGGAGGGCATAGGGTATACACAATGCTTCCTTGTGTATGGGACAGAGTGTATTTTACCCATTGAAATGTATATTCTAACACTTAGTGGCATTAAAATATGATTAAGGGAAACATGAAGATATTGAACAATGGCTTTTTCATATCTCCTTATTAGATGAATATAGGGAAGAGATAGGGAAAGGGCCTATGTCACTCTACTTCAATAACATGTATCCACTTCCTTGGTAACTTTTCTTTTAGATTTAGATTTGATATGTTTTGCAAAAAAATAAAAATTCGATCATATACTCGTGGAATTAAATGGTAATGACCAATCATTGAATACCAATGTAGGACTGTATAAATCCTAAACAAATATTCCCTAGCACAAACCGACTCTCTCCCTTGAGTGTGCAAAACCTCTACCTCCTCACATCCATCAATTGTGGGGTCATCTCCCATTACCTAGCATTCTAATATTGATTGCAATTGGGGTGTATTTGTTCAAAGTTCATGACTAAAATACTCCCAAAAAACTATCGAGTCCATCATCTATAATAGCCACTTCCTTCTAAGAAAATCTATAATAGCTGAGGTACACTATGCATAATAGGTATCTCTGCTATTATTCTGGCTTACTTTGGGTCAACTTCAATCTCTCTGTCTTATTGATGAAATGCCCCAAGAGTACACATAGGGCACTCCAAACATACACTTTTTGGAATTAACATAATTGAATGCTTTAACAAATTAATAAATATTGTGGTTCAAGGGTGTAATTCCTTGGGTTAGACCATGCATGAAGACTTTAAGATCATCAAAAGGAAAATTTCTAAATGATGCATTCATGAACCTATGATAGGCTCCTCTTGGATTCCTCAATCCAAAAAGCACTATATGACTCCCAAAGACTCCATACATAGATATAAATGTGGTTTTTAATTTGCTTTCTAGTGCTACTATTATTTGATTAAACCCCCCAAAAAATCATTAAAAATGTATAATCTCTTTTTAGATATCTAATAAAAATTTTGATACATGAAAGGAAGAGGGTAGGAATCAACCACTATCACTTTGATGAGTTCCCTACTATAATCAATGCAGGTTGTGATTGTGTTCGATCTCTTCTTCAAGACAATTACAACAAGTGAACACCATTCAAACACATGTATTAGGAAGATTAACCTAACTTCCAGAGGCCTCAATATCTCAACATAACATATTGATTGAAGCTTATTTGCCAACCTTGAATAAACCAATCTAACTATTCAATAAAAACAAAGCATAGCAACCTCATCCCATCACTCCATGTTCACCATTACATTTATTGCTTCATAGTTGTTAAGTCCCTAGTACACCAACATGCAAGATATTAGAGCAGTTGACCACTTCTACAAGCATAATGAATACTCACTCTCTCATAGTATTCCTCAAGCACAAATGAACACTCAAGCACAATGAATACTCAAGCACACACTCAATGTATAAAAATACCTAATCACAGGTGGAGAGTGTTGGATTTTGAATACTACACTAACACTAGGAGTAAACTGGTTCCACAAAGGCCTTTGCATCAACTTAAAGGCTTCAAGCATGATGTGGTTTTCAGGTGTAGACTAGAAGAATCCAAGAAATCATCCATAAAGAGTTATGTTCCTAAAGAAGAAAATGAACAAGTCCTAGGACCGAGCCAGGTGCATGGGTCTTGGCAAGAAGGACACATGTTTGGAACATAAGCAAGGCATGCTTCAAACTAGGAACTACAAAGAAGACCTACTCATGAGACAAAGGTGGAGCAGGAATGGGACCATGGCTTGGGCCAAGGTTAAGATAGAGAAGCAAGTTAAGGGACACAACAAAGAGCAGTACTGGGCACCAGGCACCAAGTCTGTCTGCTATGTTTCTAAGATACAGAGTATCATGTCCTGCACCATAATATATATGAGGCCAAGAAAAGTCAAAACCATTAGGAAACATATCAAGAGGAATTCCGAGTACCTATAGGAGGGTGATGTGGTTGACTGGTGGATGTGTTTTCACCACAAGAGCTGCCTATTTTAGGATGATTCTACAAACAAGAACACATTCATGTTTGTTGACATGATGGGGCTCTTTGCCGACATTACTATGATGAGGAATACCCAATTGATGAGGCTAAGCTAGTAGCTACCAAACCAAAGATAACTACTCTAGTAAAGGTGAAATTTTAGGATTTCAAAGGAACCGACAACAATGAAGACCGATACAATCACCCACCGTGTATAGGTCTACCACATCAACAGGGCCAAGACTAAGGAGTGTATAAATTATTTCCCGTGTACCTTAGTAAAAAGTTCTCAAAGATGGTACAATCAATTCCTCATTAGCTATTTTAGAGATTGGGAGCGTATGATTAAGGCCTTTTTGAAATGTTTTAGACAAGAAATCTATGAGGACGACATTTGTACCAAGCTAAGTGATCTTAAACAAAAGGAAGGTGAGTCAATCCAAGATTTTGTTTTGAGGATGCCAACTCTCATCAAGAAGCTTAATACACCTTTGGATGTTGAATCATTGTGCTTGGATTTTCATGGGTTATACCCAAGTGGACATATGATCTCAATCTAACTGAAACTTACGAGGACATGCTAAACCAAGTAGTCACTCTACAAAAGTATGGTGGAGGCATTCCAAGATTAAAAAGAAGAAGAGTATGAGCAATGATGAGACAATGTCACAAAAGTAGGAAAATTTGAAGCCCACTATGAATAAGGCTCTGGAGGAAATGGGTTTCTAAGAAATTCCTGGTTCGAATAAAAAATGGTGCAAAAAGTGCAATAAGAAGGGGCAATTGAGGATGAATGCCTAACAGAGTACTAAAAAGCATGCACGAACTAAGGTTATGATGAGTCTGAGTGCTAGTATGCTAAGAAATAAATTGCAGATGTGAACTTGGTGCGACTGATACCAAGCCTAAAGACAAGAAGCTACCAAGTCCTGAGCAAAGCAATAATAAGGGGAAGAATTATAGCAATAACAGTAAAGGCCGTTTAGATGTTTCTTGTATGATGGCAATCACACTAACGTTAGTGCCCATTGTGGTAAGCACACCTCAAAATGCTAAATGATAACATGGAGCAACGGGAAGTAGATCTTGGATGTCAAGACATTCTTAGTGAGGCAATCGACCCAATAAGAACCAAGGTAGTTACTCAATCAAAAGGTCTTGTCAATAGTATGGAAGAAGATCATTTATCAGAAGGGGACCTTTAGTCATTTCATAGAGGAAATTGGCATCCAAATTGATCAAGGAATTGAAAGGAAAAGTACCTACCGTTGATTGTCCAGTTGAGCCAAGTAAAACCTTATAGATGACTAAATCATTTCAAGACTCTATTAGTGGTGCACAAGAAGAACCGAGCATAGATAAGCCTTCCACATTAGAAATGACTCAAAGTAAAGCTTAGGAAATACTCAACAACATGAAAGTTAGTCTGTCAATCTCACAGAACTACTGAACATTGCTCCACATTGTAGGGAGTTCTTCCTACAACAGCTCCAAGCCAAAGAAACACCACAAAGGATGTTGATTCCCTAGTAATGATCTCGGCCATAGATACCCCAAGTGGATGATGAAGTACTAGTCATCAAGTTGTAGCTAGGATAGGCTAACCGTAGCTAGGTTAGATTAACCTAGTTAGTTAAGCTATGGCATGTAGAACTTACATGTAGGACATGCATTTTGGATTCCTGAGAGGGACTATTCCTAGCCTTATGCAAGTACATGCATGTAGACCATGCATTTTGGATTCCTAAGAGAGATTATTCCTAGCCTTATGCAAGTAAAGAAGAGCTTTGCCACTACTCCACTCACATATTATGTGTTACTTGAGTCCATTGTTGGCTTCCGCAAGTGTGTGGGTGTGCAAGGTTCCGAAGATTTTTGTCACCTACAAATATATCAATGTTGTTGTTTGTAGTATAAGCATATCTTAGGACCTTGGGTTCCAGTGAGAGATGTAGGCTCACGTGTGGGATGCAAACATCATGCATGCTTGTGTGAAAGGAACATTCATCATCATGGTTGGGGTAATGAAGGCTTTCACCTCCATTGGGGATTTAAGGTTGAGAAGAAGTTTCAGGATTCAAAAGCGGCTTCAGGGTTAGAAGTAGGCTTTAGGGTTCAAAAAGAGGTTCTAGCGTTTAAAAGGAGGTTACAAGGTTTATAAGGGGCTCGAGGTTTTAGAAGGAGGTTCAAGGTTGGAAGGAGGATTCAGGGTTAGAAGGGGGATTTCGGGTTCAGAGTAGACTACATAGTGGAGAACTCATCTCCCTCATAGGTCTTGGAGGTCAAGGATTGAGGAACTACTCTAAGAGGGCAAGGGTTTAGGAGAAGCACTGAAGTGGGCAAAAAAGAAGGTGTAAAAGCATGGGGGTGGGGGAAGGAGAAGAGCAAGGAGGAGGGGAGGGAGAAGAGGAGTTGCAATGTTGAAGGTTTTGATCAAAGTCATTCTCAAATTCTTGGTGCACCAAGTCCCACAACGGCCTGCTGTGGTGTCGGTCCTCATCAGTCTGCAAGAGGTTTGGCTCACTCGGATGCCCAAGTGACACAAGAAAGTTGCCCCTACTGTCTATGTATCCCTGAGCATCAAACCTATCCTCGAGAGCTCCTAGGTTGTAACCCACTGTCTTGATGACCTCATTTATGACAAGCTTGCACAAGGGTATCAATGGAAGCTTTCAATTTGTTGCCCATCACTTGCTGCAACAAGAAATCCACCTTGATTTGCTTCCTATAATGGGTACTCAACTCACTTGAAATATGAATTCCTCCATGCTCCTTCTTCTACACAATCCAGATTCTTACCATGCTGCATGAAACTCATCCCAATTCTTGCGATAGAGAGTGCCTTATTGATATTCTTTTATCAACAAGGAATCCCAACCCTTGGGATAAAGACTTTCCCGGTACTTCTAGATTCCCACCACCACGAGGTAGGGGTCATTGCACTAGGCAAGGCCCATGGTGGTTCAAATGTTTTAGACAAACTACAATCCAATCTTCTAGCCTTGTTGATGGACACCATCCATCATAGAAACTCATCCAGATTCTTACCATGTTGCATGAAACTCATCCCAATTCTTGGGATAGAGAGTGCCTTGTTAATATTCTTTTATCAACAAGGAATCCCAACCCTTGGGATAAAGACTTTCCCGGTACTTCCGGGATCCCACCACCATGAGATAGGGGTCATTGCACTAGGCAATGCCCGTGGTGGCTCAAATGTTTTAGGCAAATTATCATTCAATTTTTTTTCTTGTTGATAGATACCATCCATGAAAGAAACTCGTCCCGATTCTTACCATGCTTTGCGTGCTTGGTGTTACAAATATTTTAGATAACCCCTATAGGAGTAAAAGAGATTTCACTATGAAATGTCTTAGTAATTTTATCTTAATTTATAAATGTAAATTCCAGTTTTTAGTAATGGATTTTTATTGTTTTCATTCTTTGGTGTTTTCATTCTTTGGTTAAGAAGGGTGTCTTATGTAATATGTTTTACAATTTTAGGAATTTGCAATGGCCATGCCTATTCATGAGAAATTCATAGATCATGCTTGGTTTATGATGGAGAAGCCAAAGAGCTGCCACCTTGTTATCACTTCAGCGAAAGTGACAAGTCCCAAATTTTCTAGCCAAGCAATTGGAAGTGCCGAAGCTATCTTGAAGTTGGATGTATCTCCACACGGGAACTTCATGATAGTAGCAATATCTGATGACAACATGAAGGGCCAGTGTGTACTAAAGTTGAGGACAAACTCTAAGAAGTACTTCTTACGAGAAGTGCCAAACTCCGCAAAGTATCCATATATAGGTGATGCCTTGAGTTCTCTTAGGGCTATATGGGATGCATTACTAGATATTTAGGATGGTCAAGATGGTGGTGCACTTGGATCTTCTCAAGATTTTGTACAATCTTTACCTTCGGTCCCAACTACAATGAGCAAGAAAAAGAAAAAGGCATCATCAAAGTTTGACGCTCGTATGGAAGCTACGGCTGTCCCTCAAAGAGGAGAAAAAAGGCCTCGACCTAAAAGAGTTGACCCAAAAGTAACCCAATCATAATGTGATGAGAGGTTGGATGATGATGACAGTGATAGCATGGATGAAGAAGCTGAAGAAGCCAAGATTACAGGATCACTACTTGCAGATACTTTTATAAACGTTGGTCTACACTTTGATAGTGATGAAGGGTATATATGGGGATTCTCACAGTATTCAATGCAGACAACACACATCAATCGAGCTACTTTGTTTACCAATCAAAGAAAGCTGGATGAAAAGTTTACAAGAAAGTTATATGAGGATGCAAGGCAAGCCAAAACACCAACTCCCAGTAATATCATGCTACGTCCAATATCATTCAAGAAGCTTGCAAGTGACGATTCAGTGTTGTATGATGTGTATTTCTGTACGTGTGCAGACTTATTTACAATATTTCAAGAGTTCAGATAGATTGACATTGTTCGTGAAGCGGCACTTTATGAGAGCAGATACAAGGATGATGATGAAAAGAAGTATATGCTTTCTAGAAACAAATTCCTTGAAAGGTGCAGGTTTGAGCCCATTGATGGGCAACACTTCTGTGAGGCATGTAGAATTGCATTTGAGGAGACCAGAAGAGGAAACTTACCATCCGAGGAGTATACGCAAAAGTTTGCAAGAGTCATCACTTATATTTGTTTGTTTGAAGATGACTCGAAGTATATATTGGAATCCCTCAGGCTCAATAATGAACCTTTTCAAAAGAAGAAGAAGTCAACTCTTTCAGAGGTTCTTCTTAAAGCAAGAGAGTTATGGATTGGGTGCGGGAAGCCACTACTCTCAAAGGGTAAGAGACCCAGTGCGGAGTAGTTAGGAAAGCAGGTGAAATTTTATAGGTGCTTTTGACAGCAATTGTAAATGATTTTCAGCCAAGTCTTCTAGAAGTTACAAGAGCCATCAATAAATATAGGGATTATACGTGCATTGTATTTCATCCTGAAACAATCTTTCAATGTATTGTGGATGTATGCATTGCATTCGAATCTAGTACGATATCCTTTGAGTCACTTGAGCACGAGGTAAACAAGAAGCAGAAAGTAATAAAGGTTATGTCAATTATTTGGTGGAGGCCATTGAGATATAGTACTGACAAAATAGTAAAGGTGGTTTGCCAAAAGTTACTAAGTGGAGAATGCTTTTTTGGTAAGAAGAGCAAGCAAGGAAGCCTTGAAGAAACAGTTAACTAGGAAGTAAAGGCTAAAGCTACATATGGAGCATTAAAGTTTTTGCTTCATTCTGATGAAGAGTGGTGGATCAAAAGTATCAGGTGGACAAGCAAAAAGCACATGCACTACGAAAAATGGTTGACAAGAACTGGGCCACGCAATGGATAAAATCATGGGATAAAGATGCAGCACCAACAAAGGAGCTTTGAGCTAAGATGCCTATTTGCGTGGAGCTGATGTATGCATATATAAAGTCAAATGCCATGAAAAACAAGATGCATCTTCCAGTCCTTAATGAGTCTTTCATGTTCTGCTATGACATTGGTTTGTCAAAGGGTAATTCAAATTATGTTATTGTCAAGGGAGTCGATACGGAAAGATTTATTACTGCAATGGGCAGTGAACCTTGGGATAACCCAAATGCATTTTTCTTTGATGAACTACAGGATCTATCAGTGTCAGGGATTGTTCAACTTCTACGAAGTGTGATACAAGGCCCTATGGCAAGACAACCAAGAGCAACATTTGTCATGTTTATCATAGATGCACAGCAGGATGCATTGCTTGCTAGTTTGAAATCTGCATTTAGGGGTGTCATTGGAAAGGTGTTGCATGGTCTGGTTTTGTAGCATGAGCATAGTTATCATGGTGACATTGGCATCCAAATCTTGCAAACCATGATGGTTGCATTTATGCATAGGGGTGATGGTCCATCATTTGAAGTTCCCCAAAAGACTCTTCAGCTCTTGTTCCAAGAGAGAGAAACATTAAAAATAGTCTCCCCTTCTCTTGATTATCAACATTCAAAGCATCCTTCTCTAATAGAAGAGATGGTAGAAGCATATCAGTTGGAAGGTTGGAATGTGGCATTGTATGGAATGGGGTTAGCTACACAGACTGTATTACAAAAAGGAATTGATGTGGTTGTCATTGATGCCCTCCATCGGATTCAATACTTTGATACTTACTTCAGTTGCATGCCTACATTCTATGATAAAGAGGAAGGGAGCTCAGATGTGGAATCGAGCAAAAAAGTACAGCATGACTCAAGTGAGAAAGGGGTAGAAAATGTAGACTTTACTACTAAGACTGGTAGCTCGACATCTAGGGAATCTGAAACTAATAGCTCTATAAAAGAGAACTCAAACCTAGAACTACGCACAAAGAAGAGAATGGATGAGAGATTGCAAAGGAGCATTGAGGTTCCATTGGTCATAAAAGAAGGTAGCAACAAGAAGGAAGAAAAACAAATTGTTGCAGTGGAAGGGAAAGGGAAAGCAATAGAGGTCCAAATGCAGAGCATGAAACCTCAAAAAGAGATTATTTTGAAGGAAGAGGGAAGTCGACTACTTAAGGATGTACTAGTAGCAAGAAAAGTAGTGCGGAGCTTCTCAGGCTAGCGCAGCGGCGCGGAGTAGGGTCAGGCTCTCACTTTATGTGTAAGGCGGTTGGAAAAATTTGTGAAGGCAAGACACGTGCCAAACATTCAAAATTTTATATCCCTCTTGCCCACCCATTATTCAAGCAAGCTATGAGTGAAGGGCTATAATGGGGGGGCAAGAGGGATATCAAATTTTGAATGTTTGGCACATGTCCTGACTTCGCAAATTTTTCCAACCGCCCTACACATAAACTGAGAGCCTAACCCAGCTCTAATAGCTCGTATGGACATATGGATAGCACCTGACTTTAAATTTCAAGAAGACGAACTATTAGATTATCAAATTTGGAAGAAAGGAGGGCTACTTGCTTTCTGATGGGGGTAGAAGCGTAACTGGAGTGTCAAGAAGATTACCTGTTAGATAATCATATTTGGAAGAATGGAGGGCTACTTGCTTTTTGATGCGGGTAGAAGCATAAATGTGGTTGTTAGGGGTAGGAAGGAGGAGAGTGGTTGTGTGTGGTGGGGTAGTGGCAATAAAAGAAAATTTAGGTATTGGAGTTGGAGGTGGAGGATTGGGAGTAGCAACTATGACCATAAGATGATACCATGAGGAATAGGCATAGAGTTTTTGTATTCAGGGGATGAACACCCATGTATGTATGCATGCACACACACACGCCCCCCCTCCCTCCCAAAAAAGAAAACCTTATTCTTTTAGATTCCACTTGATTTTCATGGATATCCTTCTTTTTAAAAGTTTGTCTAACTACAACCATTGATGATGTGTCATGTCAAATTTTTAAGAGCATAGAGGTGCTCCTACCTTTGCTTAGCCTCACTATTGTTATAGCTTAATCGGTCTCTACTTGGTAATGAAATTGGCTTTGTTAGGCCCTACAATGTTTTCAATCCTACCTCCATTGTTTCCAATAGCCACATTGAATGTGCGACAAACTCAAAGGAAGACCCTCAAAGACGTTGAGTCTCCTGGCTTAAATAGAAATGGAGAGGGAAAGATATATGATGGAATAAATGGCAAGATTGTGAAAAAGATGCATTAAAAAATTAAGTGGGTCACAACTCACCCAAGAGTTTTGACTTTTTGGAAGAATGGGAGGGAACTAGAAGCAAATATCATGAGAAGGGATGTTTTTTGCTTGAAATAGTTTGAAAGATTTGAAAGATTCATCCAAAAACTATTTGGTGATCTAAGTAGCCCCTTATTCTAATCGCATTCATCCCCTTAATCTAATATAACTAAACCCCCTAATCTAACTCTCCCTCCCCCTAGTTAATCTAACTGTCCTTCCTCACTACCCTCGCTCAGCCCACCCTGCACCCTTCCTGTCACCTCCCACATGCTCCCTCCCCTCCGCCTCGCATCGCTCATCTCCACCCCTTACGCATTGCTCAAGAATCACCCTGCTTGCTTGCATGTGCATCTCCAACCACCTCTTCCATCTCCATGTGTGTCTCTGTACTCCCTCTTCCATCTCAGTGTGTGTCTGTGTAGTGTCTGTGTAGCAGCAGATCTCTATAGAGGATCAGTAGAGTTCCTAAAGACCCTGCATATGGATAATTGTTGTGAGGCTCACCAAGGATGGTGGGGAAAGTTTGAACCACATTCGTCATCTGGTAGCTATAAATGATTGAATCGCTAGTTGCAAAGATATAGAGGTTTCTATTAGGTAGGAGATGGACAAACGGATAATAGTTGTCATTCTCCGCATCATCTATCGATTGCAAGAAGGGAAGTGTGGTCTTTGTGGTCCCATTTGCAAGGATGGACTCGTAAGTGAAGACTCTGTGATCCCAACAACAATTTGTCGACCATCCAGCAACACTTGGTTTGATGCAGTCGGTCTTGGGCCTCAAAAGTCTTTCGCAAAAATACAAGAAGTCGGGAAGATGGGTCTTCGGCCTCAAAAGTCTAAAAGCATGAGAGTGTGGCTTCGAGGAGATGCGGAGCTTCTCAAGCTGGCGGAGTGATGCGGAGCAGGGTCAGGCTCTCACTTTATGTGTATAGGGCGGTTGGAAAATTCGTGAAGACAGGAGACGTGCCAAACATTCAAAATTTGATATCCCTCTTGCCCCCCCATTATCGCCCTTCACTCATAGCCAAAGACTACTTTTTCCTCATATGGACAGGACCTGACTTTAAATGATGTCAAGAAGACAAACCATATGTCTTTCCCCCCCCATTATCACCCTTCACCCCCCTATTCAAAATTTTTTCTCTCATAGCCCCCCTATTCAAGCAAGCTACGAGGATACAAGCCCTCTAAGTAATTGTATTTCTTATTTCCGCATGATATACGTATTCTCATCCTTATCAATGCACATAATCATGCTTGCTTAATTTTAAAAAAGTCTTAGCTCACCTAGATTATCTTAGATCCTATACAGGCTATCTTTTTTTATTCTCCTTTTCAAGATATTTTAATATGATATATCACTCTTCTTCAAATTCAATTATTCCCTTTTATCGCCATACCATTTTTCTTGTCTCTATATGAGTACTTCTATGAGAGTAAGAAAAATGAAAATATGGAAAAACCAAAAATATGGGAATAGATATGTATCTCCTTTGTCCTTCCAAATCTTTGCTGGCTTGGTTTAGTCCCAATCAACTTTATTTTGTTTTCCACTCAATTGTCGGTCTGATAACTTTGTGGTTCAAAAGAGATTTGTCGTAGAGCCTCTCTTTCATAGTGACCTCATCATATGCAACTTAAGAAAAGCAATTAAGTAAAAAGAAAGAAGAAGGATAAAAGATGTATGCCTTGGTCATCTCGTCACAACGCTTGTAAGCTTGATTGTATCTACTAAGCTGACAGCTGAAGCAATAACATGCATATAGTGCATCTATTTGTCCTTGTTTCATCTGCAGCTCTTGATTCTTAATTTACTCCTATTGCTTTCATCCAAATTAAATAGCCATGGTCTTTTGCTTAGGAGAGCGACGCCCCTGTTGTGATTTTCATATGACTTCCATTCTTGAAATCACATGATGCTACTATTAATTCAAATATCATTCATTTGACAAGAATATGAATCTTTTCTATCCTCATTGCCTAAGATTAAGTCGTCTCAGGTCATAGCTATTCATATTCCTATCCAAAGACTACTTCTACCAATTTGTTGTGATAGTAGGTAGTGAAAAGAAATAACCATAAATTCCTTACCTCAAGTCACAATTAACTGATCCAACCACTCAAAAGAAATGGTGCATACCCTTTGAAAAATCCATCGCAGGCCGTTTTCATCAATCACAATTTTAGCATCGATTTTCGAAGCATCTTTGATAGCTTTTGCATACGAACTCAAAACCTAGCGATTAGCCGAAACAATCAAGAAAAACATTCAGCAAACGACTATCATCAGATTGGAGAAAACCATGTCGCTTGCCTACCGCAATCAAGAGTGTAGCCAGGCTTTGATACCACTATTACAAAAATTAAAATTAGACATGATGACAAGTTCATGATTTACCAAAACCATAGAAACCAACAACAAGGAAATAAGGAAGAAAGAAGAGAGACGATGCCGCATTGGGTCTAAATTACCCCCTGTAGATGGTGGCTCTTCCTTTTCTTAATTTACTCTAGACTAGATTCTCATGTCCTTCACGTAGCCCATTAAGTTGACTTGAACCATCTCTCCCTTTTGGCTTCATAGCCCCTTGTATGGATGAAGTTGATTGTTGATGTCTTTGATTCAGAGTACATAGGCATGACCAGATTTATAATTGTTGTTGTGGAAACTGTGATTGATTTGGTTTCTAAGTGTCAAATTTTTATAAGTGTTCGTCGACTCATAAAAAGTTGAAAAAATATCCCATGTGGCCTTGGATGTCTTGAACATTTTCAGTTCTCCAATCATGACATATTGAACATTCTTTTTGATCAAGTGATATGCATACTAGTCTTTGTGGTCCCATTCTGCCTAACTTGTCTTGTAGAACAAATATGATCTCCATTTAACAACTCCAACTACCATAACTAGAGTTGTCTAGCTAAGCAAATGCCTCCAGATTGAGTGTTTAGGCATGATGCCAAAAAGCACATCTGACAAGGCTGCTTGTGTCGACTGCAATCTATGAAGACAAGATCTACAATGTAATCCAACTTGCTACACGGCTTGATGTGGGGCACTAAATATTGAGAATATGTCAAGAAAATGTAATCCAACCTGTTACAAGGCTTGATGTGGGGCAACAAATATCGAGAATAGCCTAGAATTCTTTATAAGGCTAAAAAGGGTGCACAAATGCCACGAAAATGGCCAATAAGTCTTTACAATGAAAGAATGTGAAGTGCAAAGATTAACAATGTGCAATCTACCCATTGATACATGCCAGTATCACTGAATATTGTGAACTTTTCTCACTATCCTGCAGATGCTCAGGGTTTCAAGATATGTAATGAGTGGGAAACTACCTATAAGGGAAGGGCATGACTTTGATAGGGACTAGTTAGGTGAGTTCGGGCAAGGCTCAATTGACTTTGTGGAGTTGAATCTCCTTTGATAGACTAATCTATGATGTATGTGCTAGATCAATCGTCTCCCATTTGCACCTCAAGGGGTAGCTATTTACATTGTTTCCATTAGGAGGACCTGTCCTTTGTGACCCTACATTTCTAGTTCCATTCTAATTTACTAGTAAGTGCTTCTAGTGACATGCTAAGTAACACGATAACTAACTACTAGGATTGTTGCTCCTAGTCTAGATACTAGGGCCCTGTGATGCAACTTCATTGCACTCACTCTAACTCCTAGGGTTTTCAATCCCACCTCAAATACTAGGATTTTCAATCCCATCTCAAACACTAAGATCTGCAATCCTTACTTAGTCAATGGATTTCTATTTTAAACATTCTTTTCTTATGTAAAACTTAGAGATTTCTACTCCTTTTGAAGGTTTTTAGTCCCCTCAAAAGAATTTTAGTCCTCTCCAAGCCCTCCCCAAGAAATGGTAATAGAGAATCCAACTAGTTTATGCTAGAAGCGAAAGCAAGGGTGCTGCTAGCTCTATTGCATGCAAGCCCTATTTAAGAGAGATAAGTCTTTGTTGAGAAATTTGAGAGAGAGAGAGAGAGAGAGAGAGAGAGAGAGAGAGAGAGAGAGAGAGAGAGAGAGAGAGAGAGAGATGCTTTGACAAAACAGTTACACTTGAAACCAAAATGTTACATGCTAAATTATACTTACGAGATACAAGTCCCTATTGAGAATTTTCATGTGCGCACATGCGCGTGTGTGTGTGATTTTCCATGTGCACGCACGCACGTGTGTGTGTGTGTGTGTGAGAGAGAGAGAGAGAGACAGAGAGAGAGGAATTCTTTCACTGTTTCTTTTTTGGAGCAACTTTGAATGTACATTTTCTCTTAATGATATATTAAATAACCTTTCGCCAAAAATTTGTGTGTGTGTGTGTGTGTGTGTGTGTGAGAGAGAGAGAGAGAGAGAGAGAGAGAGAGAGAGAGAGAGAGAGAGATGGTTTGACGAAATAGTTACATTTTAAAACAAATGTCACATGTGTTTCTGCATCTTTTAAATGTTTCACTCTAACATTGGTAAAATTAATGGTTGTTTTGTTAATTCTCTAGGTGTGAAAAGGCTAGTGATATGGGTGTATAGTGTTTTCAATGACCAAAGAAAAGAAAAGAATCAACCACATCTATACATTGCCCATACAAGGCACTTTAACCTTTGATGACATAAATATCTACATTTCATATAAGGATTCTTATGTTCAGAAGCACACGTGTCATTGGATAATAAAGTTTAGATGAAACCAATTGTATTTGTGTTTAAGTGAAGTGATGCTAGGATTTGGACTGGAGTTGCAGAACTGCTACTTAAATTTTCATCTCCCCTTTCTTCATTAGATTGGGGTTCAATCGCTTGGCGTTCTCTTACTTGACCTCAAATTTTTTAGGAGTCAAGGCTTCCCCATGGGCTATCTCTGTCAGGCAGCAAGGGATGAGTACAGACTTGCACACACTTAGTGGATACTTGCTGGGAGATCTTACAATGGTTTTTTAAAGAGAGTAGAGAGGTTGCCCTTTCTTCTCTGAGACCATCACAAGGCATGATGAGACACTTTCAGCGACGGTCCTAGTTTTCCATATGTCCAGACTCTACTGGGTGGTATTTTATCAGAGGTTTCTCATGCTCCGCATGATGCATTTATGCCCTGAGTTTTCTCTCTCGACTGTAATCTACTTTGCAAAAGAAGAGAGAGTGGCTACCTGCCCTTTCTCTTCGACGCTTGTGAGACATAAGAGGGCCCAAGGAGGACTACAAGGTTGAAGTCTCTGGGAAAACAAATTGGACCTTTCGACCCACCAAGCAGCCACCAAGCCAAGCTCATTACTTCATCATCCAAGTACGTCAAAACGTGGAGAGGATGGTGTCATGCACAAGGGTAGTATGCACAAGCACAGGTTCCCTTTCTTTGAACTGGCATAGAGACTATGGCTTAGCGGCCAAATTTGGAACATACCTTTCCTTCAACAATCTGAATGAAAGTTCTTCAAGCTTTTGATGTGTATTTTTGCTTGGCAAATGTCTTGGATCAGCCGTCAAAAAAGAATGCACAATCCCACTGGCATAGAGATTATGGCTTTGCGGCCAAATTTGGAACATAACTTTCCTCCGTCAATCTGAATGAAAGTTCTTCAAGCTTTTGATATGTATTTTTGCTTGGCAAATGTCTTGGATCAGCCGTCGAAAAAGAATGCACAATCCCACTCTTGTCTATGCCAACCCTGTCCTTACTTCTTCCATGCTCCTTTACTCTCATTGCGTCAACTGACCTTTTATTCCTCCTGCATGTGAGAATCTGCATAGATGTTAGACATCAAGACATAAGATGCACCATCCTTTTCATCCAATTGCACCGCATGTTCGAAGGCCAGTCTTCCAAGCTCCACATTACCCCATTTTCGACAAGCACCCAACACTATATGCCACACCATAAGATTAGGATGGAAAGGCATCTTCTTCACTATTGCTACCGCCTCGTCTAATCTGCCTGCACGGCCAAGGAGATCAACCATGCCAATGTGATGCTCAATAGTTGGAGTGATGCCATAGTCTCCGCTCATGGCCTCAAAGTAATTCTGGCCCTTATCCACTAGACCCGTGTGACTGCTTACAGTGAGAACACCAGAGAATGTGACTCCATCTGGCTTTATCCCTTCGCCTATCATGCTCTCAAGCATGTGAAAAACAATTTCATTTTCTCCTTGCTGGGTGTATCCTGAAATCAATGCATTCCAGGAGACTACATCTCGAACTGGCAGCTTGTCAAACGCTTCCTGTGCTTCTGCGGAGGACCCACATTTTGCATATGTATCCACCAAGGTGTTGCCAACAACAAGATCCCTTTCCAGCCCCTTTCTAGCTATCTCAGCATGCATATCTCGGCCCTTGTCCATGGCTCCTATGCTGCCACACGCTTTCAAGCTGCAAACAATCGTAACAGCGTGTGGAGAGAGACCCTCCAGTTGCATCTGTTCGAGAAAGTTCAGTGCTTCCTCACCAAGCCCCTGCTCAGCATATCCACCGATCAATGTGTTCCACGAGACTGCATCTCGAACTGGCAGCTTGCCAAATGCTTCCCATGCTTCTGCAAGCAAGCCACATTTGGCATACATATCAACCAATGTGTTACCGACAACAAGATCCCTTTCCATTCCCTTTCTAACTATCTCGGCATGTATTTCTCGGCCCTTATATGTGGCTCCTATGCTGCCACAAGCTTTCAAGCTGCAAACAAATGTGACAGCATCTTGAGAGAGACCCTCAAGTTGCATCTGTTCGAAGCAGTTCAGTGCTTCCTCACCAAGCCCCTGCTCGGTATATCCTGCAATCAGTGCAGTCCAGGAGACCTCGTTCCGAACTGGCAGCTTGTCAAATGCTTCCTGTGCTTCCACAAGTGAGCCACATTTGACATACATATCCACCAAGGTATTGCCAGCAAGAAGATCCCTTTCCAGCCCCTTTCTGGCTATGTCAGCATGCATTTCTCGGCCCTTGTCTATGGCTCCTATGCTGCCACAAGCTTTCAAGCTGCAAACAAACGTGACAGCATCTTCACTGAGACCCTCCAGGAGCATCTGTTCAAAACAGTCCAGTGCCTCCTCACCAAGCCCCTGCTCTGCATATCCTGCAATCAGTGCAGTCCATGCTACCTCATCTCGAACCGGCAGCTTGTCAAATGCTTCCTGTGCTTCCGCAAGAGAGCCACATTTGGCATACATGTCCACCAGTGTGTTGCCAAGGACAAGATCCATTTCCAGCCACTTTCTGACTATCTCAGCGTGCATTTCTCGTCCTTTATCCATCGCCCCTATGCTGCTACAAGCTTTCAAGCTGCAAACAAATGTGACAGAAACTGGAGACACACCCTCCACTTGCATCTGTTTGAGACAGTTCAGTGCTTCATCACCAAGCCCCTGCTCAGCATATCCTGCAATCAGTGCATTCCACGAGACTACGTCCCGAACTGGCAGCTTGTCAAACACTTCCCGTGCTTCTGCAAGCAAGCCACATTTGGCATACATATCCACCAAAGTGTTGCCAATAGCAAGGTCACTTTCCAGCCCCTTTCGGTGTATCTCAGCATGTATTTCTCGGCCCTTGTCCATGACTCCTATGCTACCACAGGCTTTCAAGCTGCAAACAAATGTTACAGCATCTGGAATGAGACCCTCCAGCTGAATGTGTTCGAAACAGTTCAGCACTTCATCACCAAGCCCATGCTCAACACATCCTGTGATCAGTGCATTCCAGGAGATGACATCTCGAATTGGCAGCTTGTCAAATGCTTCCTGTGCTTCTGCAAGCGAGCCACATTTGGCATACATATCCACCAAGGTGTTGCTAACAACAAGTTCCCTTTCCAGCCCCTTTCTGGTAATCTCAGCATGTATTTCTCGGCCCTTCTCGATGGCTCCTATGCTACCACAAGCTTTCAAGCTGCAAACAAATGTGACAGCATCTGGAGAAAGACCCTCCAATTTCATACGTTCCAAAAAGTTGAGAGCTTCTTCACCGAGCCCCTTCTCAGCATGTCCAGCGATCAGTGCAGTCCATGAGAATATGTCCCGAACTGGCAGCTTGTCAAACGCTTCTCGTGCTTCTGCAAGCGAGCCACATTTGGCATACATATCCACCAAGGTGTTGCCAACAAAAGGATCTCTTTCCAGCCCCTTTCTGGCTATCTCGGCATGTATTCCACGGCCTCTTCCTACATCTTTCAGCCTAGCACTAGCCTTCAGTACTGCCACGAAGGTGTATTTGCCAGGGCGTACAGAATCTTCTTGCATACTTTGGTAGAGGTTGAGGGCATGGTTTGAATCCCCAAATTCAATATATCCCCAGATGAGAGAAGTCCAAGAATACACATTCCTATTAACCAACTTGTTAAAAACCCGCTGAGCATCGCACATGCTTCCAACTTGGACCAACAATGGGACGAGGTAGTTCCCAAGAGATCTATGATCTTCAAGCCCATTTTTGCACACGTAGGCGTACAAGCGCTTGGTATAATCTAGATTTTTATTTGTTCTGCACTCATGCAAGATGCATGTAAGGTTCTGAACTGAAGGCGGCTGGGGCATCCGTTCCATAGACGTGAGTGCCTCCTCTAAGCTGAGCATTTCCCAGCCATTCTTCTGGCGCAGCTCTTGTACTTTAGATGCATTGACCTTCACTCGATCCTTGCCACTCTCCACCAAGCCACGGTCTTGGGCATGACCAAGGAGTAGCTTGGGCCTTTGGTCGAGCATCTCTTTAACCCAGCCTGGATTGTACCATCCATCGATCCACAGCGACTCCTTGGTAATCTTATGCGTGAATCTGGAGAACTTGGGCTTTTCTGTTGTTAAGAATCACAAGGGACTCGTTAGACTAGCCAACCTACAGTTCACCCCCAGCAAATCATTCAGTTCAGGCACGTTGCACACATACTTTGCTTTCTCGGTTGTCCCACCATTGGGAGGGGTCCGTGAAGTATCCCTTCCATAAGCGCTCACCTGAAGTATGACCACAACGATAAGTGGGTGACGCCAGAAAAAAGTTTGTGGGTTTTCTAAATTCCGATGGAAAAATACACCAAAGGACGGCAGTACCTGAAGGCGAACATTCCTCTACCGCGGTTCCACTGCCAGCCATCGGAGAGTGAGGGCTTGATTGCTTGCGTGGATGAGGTGCCAACCAGACGGAGTGCGGATCTCGGCAACGAAAAAACCACGGGCCATGAAACTGAGCGACGATAAAGATGTAATGGGGAATGGGCACCGGGAGGACATTCTGCCCCGAATCGGGCTGTCGGTGGTCGAATTCTCGGAGCCTCACACCTCTTCATTCCCCCACTTCAAGGGGAGAAGCTCGACATTTGATGTGTGGCTGCAAAACTGGCATGTGCCATCTTCTCATTCGTCCACTTGGCAGCTGCCCGGTTTTTGTGCGCTTAAAACTTCTTATTGTACTCACGAGTAACCTGACCCGTCTACGACGGGCTAGCGACCCGCTCCGCCGGGTCTCAAGATGCTAAAATGTCTGAAACCAGCAACATATTCTAACCAAAAAAAATGTCTACGACATAGTACTTCAAAATATTACATCCGAAAGTGAAATCAGAGAACTCATTGATATGTCCAAATACACATCCGCATACAATGTCATAACTGAACATACAAAATCTACAATAGACACACAAACATCCCTAAAGGGAAAAGTCTGCGGCCATGTACTATAGGGAAAAGCTTGCGTCAGCCATGTACTCCACATCCGCCATGTCCAAAAAAAAAATTCTGTAAGACAGAGTACTTCAAAATATCACATCCAAAAGTGCAGTCACATGTCTGAACATGCAATAGCTACATCAAAGAACTGACTGATATATCCAAATACATAGCCGCAAAATAAAGTCATAACTGAACATACAAAATCTACAATACACACACAAACATCCCTAAGGGAAAAGTCTGCGGCCATGTACTGCAGGGACAAGCCTGCGACGGCCATTCAATCTACGTCCACCACGTCCGCCGCGTCCACCATGGCTACGAACATACAACGGAGTACCAACAATCATATCTGGACCAGCATCACATAGAAAGACAACTTAGAAACTATAATTATTGAGCCATAAAACTTTTATACATGTATGTTGGTAAAACCCAACTCATTCTTTAGAGTACTTACTCAGACGCAAAGGGCTGTCAACAATGCTGGCAAAGGTGTACGTGTAGTCCCCATTTTGCCCTCGATAGAAAATTCGTGTCCGCACACATTCATAGTATCCCAGCCAACGAACAGTGATGGTCTGTGCTCCATCATCCCTATGAAGCCGGCAAGCCAGGACAGCGTAATATCCCAAACGGACTCGTCCATCCAAAGGTTTGTGGATGTGGAGATTCATTAGAAACCCTGAATCAGGAACAGTCCTAAAAGACAAACAATAGCATGTTTTCCCACTCAAATATAATCCAAAAAGACTTTTGTTTTAACAAAAATAAAGCATTAAATAATGCACACAGTTCTTACCCACCAAGGTAGCTCTCCAGCTCAAGCAAATCCAACAACAGTTGTGCGCTCTCCAGAGATCCCCAGCCCGCAGGATCTACAATTTTCTAAAAGTGAGTGACTATACTATTAAACGTGTCAACATAAAACGTGGTTGTCAAGCAACTATGTACCTTGCACCTGTGCTCTTGTTTCGGTGACAAATGTGAACTGCCTAGACATCCTATCACATTGCTAAAAAGGAATGCACGTGTCAATCTACATATACTGGAAAAAAACAATAGGCTTTGAAGAGAAAATAGCCTATAGTGTATTGCAAACCCATTACTCAAATTAAAAATGAAATCCAAACATTATCAAGGACAAAGTCATGAAATATTACGTCTCACTTCATCTTTGTATAAATAGCCAACATTCCCAAAGACCTATGATAGTTGGAATACTGAAAGAACTTAAAAAAAGCTATACAAAGATTACCGAAATGAAGATTTTCCACCCAAGAAAGTCTGAGGAGGGCTTGAAAGAGCAATGTCATACTCCTAGGCTCTTGCTGTTGCCAATTGTAAAACTTCCTTGTACACAACATTTGTGGTAGAAGTATTATCCTCGCCCCTGGCATCAGACGCACTCTGCGAAATGAAAACCTTAACAGCGTTTGATGCTCGGATACGTGAAAATGCCACATATAATTGGCCATGACTGAATACCGGTGTCGCCAAGTACAGCCCCAAAACTGACAGTCGGATAGGAAATTGCCGTCTCCTCATGTTGAATGGAAGTTTAACGTTGGTCGGAATGAATGTTATCCTTGGAATAAACGTTCTATCACCAGCATTGTTACCAGTAATGATTTCAGCTTCTAACACTTTTGTGTGAAATTCTTTGCATATCAACCGTGTCCCATTGCACAAACCCTGGCAAGGATTCAAATTACGCAACAAAATTATAGGAGCATTTCTTTTCAAAACCAACCGATGCAGGGGATATCCACCACCAAGATCAAGACTGTTCAAATACTCGACTGCAAACAAAAAGGAATCTCCCCCTAAGTTGTCCACTGAGTCTGCACTTAGGTACTCCCTTTCCTCACCGGGCATTGCCTTCAATGCCGTAGCATTAATTGATATGTCCAAATACACATCCGCATACAAATTCATAATTGAATATACAAAATGTACAATAGACACACAAACATCCCTAAAGGGAAAAGTCTATGGCCATGTACTATAGGGAAAAGCTTGTGCTGGCCATGTACTCCACATTTGCCATGTCCAATAAAAAATTTCCCTATGACAGAGTACTTCAAAAAATATCACATCCAAAAGTGCAGTCACATGTCTGAACATGCAATAGCTACATCAAAGAACTGACTGATATATCCAAATACACAGCCGCAAAATAAAGTCATAACTGAACATACAAAATCTACAATACACACACAAACATCCCTAAGGGAAAAGTCTGCGGCCATGTACCGCAGGGAAAAGCTTGCGACGGCCATTCAGTCTACATCCACCACGTCCGCCGCGTCCACCACGGCTATGAACATACAACGGAGTACCAACAATCGTATCTGGACCAGCATCACATAGAAAGACAACTTAGAAACTATAATTATTGAGCCATAAAACTTTTATACATGTATGTTGGTAAAACCCAACTCATTCTTTAGAGTACTTACTCAAACGCAAAGGGCTGTCAACAATGCTGGCAAAGGTGTACGTGTAGTCCCCATTTTGCCCTCGATAGAAAATTCGTGTCCACACACATTCATAGTATCCCAGCCAACGAACAGTGATGGTCTGTGCTCCATCATCCCTATGAAGCCGGCAAGCCAGGACAGCGTAATATCCCAAATGGACTCGTCCATCCAAAGGATTGTGGACGTGGAGATTCATTAGAAACCCTGAATCAGGAACAGTCCTAAAAGACAAACAATAGCATGTTTTCCCACTCAAATATAATCCAAAAAGACTTTTGTTTTAACAAAAATAAAGCATTAAACAATGCACACAGTTCTTACCCAAGGTAGCTCTCCAGCTCAAGCAAATCCAACAACAGTTGTGCACTCTCTAGAGATCCCCAGCCCGCAGGATCTACAATTTTCTAAAAGTGAGTGACTATACTATTAAACGTGTCAACATAAAACGTGGTTGTCAAGCAACTATGTACCTTGCACCTGTGCTCTTGTTTCGGTGACAAATGTGAACTGCCTAGACATCCTATCACATTGCAAAAAAAGAATGCACGTGTCAATCTACATATACTGGAAAAAAACAATAGGCTTTGAAGAGAAAATAGCCTGTAGTATATTGCAAAACCATAACTCAAATTAAAAATGAAATCCAAACATTATCAAGGACAAAGTCATGAAATATTACATCTCACTTCATCTTTGTATAAATAGCCCAAAGACCTATGATAGTTGGAATACTGAAAGAACTTAAAAAAAGCTATACAAAGATTACCGAAATGAAGATTTTCCACCCAAGAAAGTCTGAGGAGGGCTTGAAAGAGCAATGTCATACTCCTAGGCTCTTGCTGTTGCCAATTGCAAAACTTCCTTGTACACAACATTTGTGGTAGAAGTATTATCCATCTCCTCGTCCCTTGCATCAGACGCACTCTGCGAAATGAAAACCTTAACAGCGTTTGATGCTCGGATACGTGAAAATGCCACATATAATTGGCCATGACTGAATACCGGTGTCGCCAAGTACAGCCCCAAAACTGACAATGTTTGGCCCTGTGACTTATTGATTGTCATGCCAAATGCCAATCGGATAGGAAATTGCCGTCTCCTCATGTTGAATGGAAGTTTAACGTTGGTCGGAATGAATGTTATCCTTGGAATAAATGTTCTATCACCAGCATTGTTACCAGTAATGATTTCAGCTTCTAACACTTTTGTGTGAAACTCTTTGCATATCAACCGTGTCCCATTGCACAAACCCTGGCGAGGATTCAAATTACGCAACAAAATTATAGGAGCATTTCTTTTCAAAACCAACCGATGCGGGGGATATCCACCACCAAGATCAAGACTGTTCAAATACTCGACTGCAAACAAAAAGGAATCTCCCCCTAAGTTGTCCACTGAGTCTGCACTTAAGTACTCCCTTTCCTCACCGGGCATTGCCTTCAATGCCGTAGCATTAATTGCATCAACCTCGATGTTTCGAGGTGCAAGAATAGCACGCTCTCGAAAGTATGGTGCATAGTCCAATATAGTTGCAAGCCCTCGATACACCCATCTAATGAGGCCTTCCATGGACTTTGTCTCTAAAAGCATATGCGATGGAATCACAACAATATCTTCTTTTGTACATCTATTTATCCCATTGCCAATGTCCAGAACCCATTGCATGAACTCTTGCTCAGCACAATTATCACCATTCCGAAGGACCCGCATATTCTGCGTTAACTTCAATACTGTAGTGCGACCCCAAATCCTTGAGTGGCATAAGGTAGCATTGACAATGTCCTCTCGTCCTGCCTTTGGAAGAACTGGCAAGACTTGCCTAAAATCCCCCCCCAACAATACCACCTTCCCACCAAAAAGTTGCTCATTGGACATGATATCTCGCAAAGTTCTGTCTAGTGCCTCGAAAGCAAACCGGTGAGTCATGGGTGCCTCATCCCATATTATCAGCCTAGCCATCTTCAAAACATCTGCGAGTTGACTATTAACCTTAATATTGCAACTGCTAGTACCATCCAGCTCCAACGATATCTTGAATCGTGAGTGTGCCGTGCGTCCATTGGCTAGTAGCAATGCAACAATCCCAGAAGATGCACATGCCAAAGCGATGAGCCCCTCCCCACGCAATCGAGAGAGCAAGCAATTGTAGAGAAAGGTCTTTCCAGACCCTCCTATACCATCGAGAAAAAAGACCTCACAACCATCTCCATAAACCCTTGCCAAAATCCGATCGAATGCAGCACGTTGACAGTGATTCAAGGACATTTCCATTTGCTGGGCAGTCTGTGCTTCTTTCACACAGTCAAACATTCTTTCTTCTTGCAATAAGCCATTTCCAGCTTCTGACAAAGATGTTCTATCTACAACAGGCATTCCGTCAAACTCAGCCAACCTTCGCCCATGTTGTTGAAGAATGTGCTCTAAGTGCAATATAGCCTTCTTTATTGCTAGTTCACGACGACCAATTAAATTCCCCATACTTGATTGCAATATATTAAAAAAATCATCCGAAAGCTCAAGGGAAAATTTTTCCCACAAAAGTTGAGGAGACATTGGCTCACAAAAAACCAATATTGTGACAAATAGGTGTCTCAATCGTGCACTATTTTGATAAAACACAGCCTCTTGCATACACACAAACCATTCATCATCACTCTCCAACAATCCCCGTGCTATGCATGCTGCCTTGAAAGTAGGGTACACTTGGCTGTCAAAAGTACGTAGGTCATCAAAGGACTTGCATCCCGTGCACACATTAAGAAGCATACGCATGAAGTAGAGCTCACTAGCTGAGGGGGAAATATTGTACATCTGACCTATGGTATTCCCCTTTTGTCTTCTAGTCCACCGCCGCTTACTGGTTTTGTTCCAAACCAACTTGTCTGGCAAGTCACCATACAGCAAGTTGCTTGCGTCATATTGCAACTGATTATAAGTGAACCATTCTGTGAGGGTGGTCTTTTGATTTTGTTCCCTGCCTACAACATTTTGCAAATCATCATCATCTCGAAAGATGACGTTATTACGCATCGGAAGATGAACTTGCAATCTTTGCACATCGGGTTTTTCATCGTGCGTGGCATACTCATAAATCCGCCAACATGCTTCTGATGCTGACACGTAACATGCATCTAAGTAACTACTAATCTCATCAATGCCACCGTCAACTATGTTGTGCAAATGCCCTTGCTCTCCTGCATTATTTAGCTGCATCTTGATAATGGCTCTGTCATGACCTTTGTACACATATTTATACAAATACTTAACTACAGTGATTGTGGAGCATATTTCAACATTGATGTGTGCCTTGTACTTCATGGAGAGGAAATGATTAAATGGCACAATCCAACGATTATCAATCACACCCCCTTTCACTTGTATCTTTCTACCATCATCACGACGCATGTAAACTGGATAGCCATCGTTGCCAACAATAGTCGTCTGTGAGAATCCACGTGGATAATGACGAATGCATTTTCCATCAACCATGCAAGCTGCAGATGGATTTAGTGCACCACACGGACCATGGACATTACATTGCCCAATAATATCATGCAACTCTGGGAACATAGCCTTATCTGGCAACTCCGCACACACTAATCGGTCATAGTGACTGATCTCCACAGGTTTGAAACCACTTTCTAATATCAACAATATGTGTGAGTGTGGCAGGCCTCTCTTTTGAAACTCTATGACACTCACATATCCAGCCACCTTCCCAAACAAATTATGTTTTGTAATTGACTGCATCATGTCCTTATGCTTTTGGAAAAACACACGGGCTGTCAAATATGGACGGTCTTGTGCAGTTTGCCCCGGCAACAATGCTATAGATATTTCAGGCCATTTGGGATTACAGGTGAATGTTATGAATAAATCCAGTTTGCCTCTTTTTCTGACAATTGCCATAGCATCTTGGTATAGCTGGCACATATACCGAGGCCCTCCCGTAAAAGAAGAAGGCAACACCACCCTACGCCCTGCAGCATTGCCAAGCACAGTACGTGTCCCATCAGCGCTATTCACCATGTCCATCAACCCTTGATAGACTTCAGCGCGTAGGGAAGCTTGGTTTTTTCGTATCCACACCAACCTAGACTCTTCCATGCTACTGTAGGCATCAACCATGTATTGCTGCAGCAATCTACCCCCACCAAAAGACATGCATTTGTATCATATCTCACTTGCAAAAGATATGCGTAGTATTGTCTCTGGGTGACACAACTCTGTCCACGTATCTCGTGCAATGGTGTGTGATTAGGAACATCACTATATGGGATATATGGATGCCAGCCATCTTCTCCCCGAGGGAACAAAAGAACATACATGAGAGGCATGTATGATCGGTGCAAATTAGATATTCTACACACAAACCCATTGCGGCTAAAAATCTGAATGTCCCGATTTCCAATATCAAAGTCATCCCCTTGTCCTGGCATGATTGCAGCCAAGTACTGCCTTGAGGCGGAGCGGCTCTCACAAATAACCATCCTCAGGTTTGTATGTGGATTTGTTCTTAGCACTTGCCCAATAGCCATCAATGCACTGGCATATGGATTGCACTCGTGCATCATCCTCGGCAACAACTCCAAAATGCCTGGATCCAAACCAGGCATCCCATGTAAACGGTGTTCTAGTTCATGATCAGTATCATACACGTACAACTGTGCAAAACGTGGCATCTCTTGCCTAGCCTCATCCGGCAACAAATTTCCAACCTGATGATACACACTACCATGGACTCGAAAGTTTTGTATACCCCCATTCCCACGGAACATTTGATCAACATGGGCTCCCAATGAAACAAATGCCATGGCACTATTATAAGCCCTAATGTTTTTCTTAAATAGTCTGCTTCTAGCATCATGCCCGTGTAGTAGAACTCTCAAAATCTCTGGTGGTTCTTCTAACGGCAACAATGACACACGACCAACTTTGCAACAGTGCTTGCCCACAACTTGATGCATATGCATTCGCGTCTCTTGTTTCCACAGTTGAGCCTGGCAAAAGCTACATGTATGATCCATGGATCCGAGTGCATGAACAGAAGGAGCATTGAAGACCAGTGGATACAAAGATGGATGCTCTACATTTTCCCTTAACGGAAAAGTATGCAAGATAGAGAGGCTCCCCCCTGCACCCAAAATCACAGCCCTGTTGTGAACAACACGCCTTCGGGCTCTTAAATGAGTAGCATCCCTGGTTGCATCCATATGAGTAGTTGTACATACTACTGGAGCATGTTCATGCTCATTACATACTATTGGTGCAGTATGGAGGTCCATTCTATTTTCAGCAGTGCATGCTACATTACTGTGCCCATGCATTTGATTCTGTTCTCTGCGTTGGCCAACTTCTACATCCATAGATTCCATTGCCCCCCTCACACTTCTAGCAACTTGTGTTCTCGACCTTGTTCTTTGTATAGCATAAATGCGACGGGCCGCCCGCGTTGAATCCATTTGAGTACTTGTACCTATTACTGGAGCATGTTCATGCTCATTATCTACAGTTGGTAAAGTATTGACGTCCATTGTATTTTCAGCAATGCACGCTACATTACTGTGCCCATACATTTGGTCCTGTTGTCTGCGAAGGCCGTCTTCTACATCCATAGATTCCACAGCCACCCTCACGCTTCTAACTCCTTGTGTTTTCGACCTTGTTCTTTGTATAGCATAACTACGACGGGCCGCCCGCGTTGAATCCATTTGAGTAGGTGTACCTATCACTGAAGCATGTTGATGCACTCTACCTACTGTTACTGAAGTATTGAGGTCCATTGTATTTTCAACCACAATGCATGCTACATTACTGCATCCATGTATCTGATTGTGTTGACTGCAAACTCCTACTTCTACACCCATAGATTCCACAGCCACCCTCATGCTTCTAGCACCTTGTGTTTTAGACCTTGTTCTTTGTATAGCATAAGCACGACGGGCTGCCCGCGTTGAATCCAACAATCTTCTCCTATGAGAACGTATTGAATGTAGCCTCTCTTCTATTTGTCTTGCCATCTTCTGTATCCACTCAACCAACTACATAAATATCTATTCCTCAAAGGGAAAAATAGATTAATCAAATAACTTATGCATCATCCCTAACCATGACAAAGCCATCCCTTTCCCATCTATCTAAAATTGAGAGCGGACCATCTATGCATTGAACCCATTATCTTTGGTAAGAGTAATGCTCATATTTTTTCAACATCTGAGCAAAATACAATACCATATGTGCAACCATCATTTGAAACATAAAAACCAAAGCTAACATATCTAAAAAAACTCAATGTTGACCATCTCAAAAAAAGTATAAGCATTGCATCAGCATTTATGCAAATACATGATGCAAAGAAATTACAAATATTTGAGTATATCTTAAATAAAACGAAAATGGGAAGGAACAATAGGCAATTCAAATATTGAATTAAATTAGCTTCCATCGCCATATATATGTCAAATGAAAGTAAATATAATCATTTGCAAAAAACTTGTCTTGCCAAATAACATAAGGGCAACCCAACTACATGAATCCCATAGAAGCATTTGCGATTCCAGTACAAAAAGTGACATAAAAGTCTCAGGAGTCAAACTTGTCTTGCCAAATAACATAAGGGCAACCCAAGTACATGAATCCCATAGAAGCATTTGGGATTCCAGTACAAAAAAGTGACATAAAAGTCTTAGGAGTCTCTTAATTGTCACGCGTTGCGACCTGCTCTAGTTTACGGCTCATCCTGGTCATCAAAGCAGTTAGCCTATTTAAACCAACTTTGAACATTGACACCTCAGTGGACAGTAGCTGAACTTGTTCTTTCAGCTTATCAACTTGTAGTCTACACCCATTCTCACATACAACTGCCCCTTCTCCACCTCTCCCCAAAATCTGCTGCATCCATTGATTAGATTCCTTAACGCTATTCTCAATTTGAGAAATCCTTGCAATGAGAGTTCCAGGGAATTCTGCCATGCCCTGCACTATTACTGCAGCACCATCTGAATGGATTTCTCCCCACAAAGACCCCAAATATCGTGTGTTCATGGCACATGCATCCTTATTATTCTCGCACATGGCTTGAATGGACTTTAAAAGATTGTAATGACTTGAATGCTCAGTTGCATGGGTTGAAGCTCTCCCCCTTGTAAGTCGTTTCATTATATTAGCAGTGCGACGTTCGCGGCTAGACTTAAAACGCTTTGAAGGCAACTTGGGACCGTGATTTGCTCCATGGGTTGAAGTCTCGGCCCTTGCCAAAACTTGATTTATCACATGAAGGCTATCTGGCTCAAGAAAAGATGACAACACAATGTCAGAAATTGCAGAGCCCTCCAACCTAGCAGCTCACTTCATTGCCCGAAGGCTTTGTCGCCCATGGAAACCTGACTCCCCAAGATTTGGAACAACGGTAGAAGCCATTTCTGGAGCTGCATCCATAACAAAATACAAAAACCTTTTCAGGTATGTATTGGCTCAATTGTATAATTGGATCACACAGATTCCATAGAACAAACATGAGCAGAAATGAATTGGCATAGGAGGTAGATACCCAAAGATTGTAGCCCATCTCCTCTCAGCAAAGAATTTGGAATCAAGTTGGATGGATTGAGATATTTGTGAATGAGCTCGTGCCAAGCACTCGTGCAAATATTTTCCGATTCAAAGGCGGTAAGTTGCTTAGAGTGACCAAGGATATGGTGGTAGGAAGTAGAAATCATAGGACATGTTAAAAGGAGAAATCGACATGGAAGGCACATGGCCCTAGCGTCTATTTCAAAAATCAAATCCCCCTAACCTCCCCTTGCCATGCATTAGCCTCCTCTAACGAACCCTAAATCTAAGACCTTAGTCCTATGATTTCTACTTCCTACAATCTTACTGTCTGCTCATGAAGGTGCTCTTGGGAAAGATACAATTAACTTTGGACCTTTCATATCCAACCACATCATGGACTTATTTCACTTCTGTCCACCATTATATTTTGCTCTGTGTGTGTGTGTGTGTAGCCCCATCTATCATCCAATCGCCTCATCTCTCGAGCTTAGTTCTCATGGCTATAAAGCACATGACGTGAAACACACTTAATCCTTTACTCTCCTTGAGAAGCAAGACTAACTTCTGAAAGAGGTTAGATTAGATCACTTAGGGAAGAGGATGCTGGCTTATCTCTAGACATACTGCCAGCTCGATGCTCCTAAGAAAATACAAATACCTTTAATGATTACTGATCCAAACACATCATGGCCTTGTCTTATTTCACTTCTGCCTACCATTATATTTCTCGTCCCCTCTCTCTCTCTCTCTCTCTCTCTCTCTCAATGTAGCCCCACCTATCATCCAATCGCCTCACGTCTCAAGCTTAGTTCTCATGGCTATAGTCCACATGACATGAAACATATTTGATGCTTTACTCTCATTGAGAAGCAAGGCTAGCTTCTCAAAACAAAGGTTAGATTAGATCACTTAGGGTAGAGGGTGCAAGCTTATCTATAGACATATTGCCAAGTCATCAAGATGCTCCTACGAAAGATACAATCACATTTAATGATTATTGCTCCAACCACATCATGGCCTTGTCTTATTTCACTTCTGCCCTACCATTATATCCTTTCGTCCTCTCTCTCTCTCTCTCTCTCTCTCTCTCTCTCTCTGTGTGTGTGTGTGTGTGTAGCCCCACCTATTATCCAATTGCCTCACGTCTCGAGCTTAGTTATCATGTCTATAGTCCACATGACATGAAACATATTTGACGCTTTACTCTCATTGAGAAGCAAGGCTAGCTTCTCAAAACAAAGGTTAGATTAGATCACTTAGGCTAGAGGGTGCAAGCTTATCTCTAGACATATTGCCAAGTCATCAAGATGCTCCTAGGAAAGATACAATTACATTTAATGATTACTGATATCCAATCGCCTCACCTCTGGAGGAAAGATACAATTACATTTAATGATTACATTTAATGATTACTGATATCCAATCGCCTCACCTCTGGAGGTTACTTCTCATGGCCATAATGCACATGACATGAAACATACATAATCCTTTACTCTCCTTGAGAGGTTGATTAGATCACTTAGGGTCCAACCACATCATCGCCTTGTCTCTAACTAATACACTAACTTCATTCACTTCTGTCCATCAATATATTTTCCCTCTCTCTCTCTCTCCCTCTCTCTCTCTCTCTCTCTCACCTCTATTATCTTTTAGTTCTTCTGTCTCAATAATATAATCATCTAGAAACTATAAGATCATAATGGTTTGCATGATTTAAAAAATGTAGCTTACATTTAATGATTACTGGTCCAATCACATCATCGCCTCCATTATCTTTTAGTTCTTCCATCTCAATAATATAATCATCTACAAACTTAATTCCTTTCTGTCCACCATTATATTTTCCCTCTCTCTCTCTCTCTCTCTCTCGCCTCTCCTAAGAGATATGCACAGACAAAGCAGGCATGGAGGTATGAGACTCTACACACAGAGCAGCACAACCACATCATTGCCTTGTCTCTAACTAATACACTAACTTCATTCACTTCTGTCCATCAATATATTTTCCCTCTCTCTCTCTCTCCCTCTCTCTCTCTCTCTCACCTCTATTATCTTTTAGTTCTTCCGTCTCAATAATATCATCATCTAGAAACTATAAGATCATAATGGTTTGCATGATTTAAAAAATGTAGCTTACATTTAATGATTACTGGTCCAATCACATCATCGCCTCCATTATCTTTTACTTCTTCCATCTCAATAATATAATCATCTACAAACTTAATTCCTTTCTGTCCACCATTATATTTTCCCTCTCTTTCTCTCTCTCTCTCTCTCTCTCTCTCTCTCTCTCTCTCTCTCTCTCGCCTCTCCTAAGAGATATGCACAGACAAAGCAGGCATAGAGGTATGAGACTCTACACACAGAGCAGCACAGCAAGGTCCACAATAGAAGAGATCATGCTGAGCCAATAGAAAAGGATTGTAGAAAAGGCTGGTAGTTTAGCATGCAACTGTGTTGTAGGTTGGGCTACTGTAGGTTGGGAGAGAGAGAGAGAGAGAGAGAGAGAGAGAGAGAGAGATGTAACATGTTTTTGAAAAAACATGGTTCTTAGTTCAGTTTTCCCCTCCCAAGAATCTAAGCGTCCACGAATTATAAGATCAGAATGGTTTCAATGAATGTAGCTTGTCTCAAACGATGCAAACTCACACACACACACACAATGTGTCCTAAGGAAGCAAAGAATTCATGAATTATCAGATCGGAATGGTTTCAATGATTTTGAAAATGTAGCTTGTCTCAAACGATGCAAACTCACACACACACACACAACGTGTCCTAAGGAAGCAAAGAATTCCAAATAGAAAGCAAAGTCAATTGAAAAGCAAGGCTAGCTTCTCAAAAATGAAGGTTAGATTAGATCACTTAGGGTACACAGTGCAAGCTTATCTCTAGACATATTGCCAGGTCATCAAGATGCCCCTACGAAAGATACAATTACATTTAATGATTACTGCTCCAACCCCATCATCGCCTTGTCTCTAACTAATACACTAACTTAATTCACTTTTGTCCACCATTATATTTTCCCTCTCTCTCTCTCTCTCTCCCTCTCTCTCTCTCTCTCTCTCGCCTCCATTATCTGTTAGTTCTTCCGTCTCAATAATATAATCATCTAGAAACTATAAGATCATAACGGTTTGGATGATTTTAAAAATGTAGCTTCTAAATCTCTCTCTCTCTCTCTCTCTCTCTCTCTCTCTCTCTCTCTCTCTCTCGCCTCCATTATCTTTTTGAAAAAAGATGGTTCTTAGTTCAATTTTCCCCTCCCAAGAATCTAAGCGTCCACGAATTACGATCAGAATGGTTTCATGAATGTAACAGAGAATTCATGAATTATCAGATCAGAATGGTTTCAATGATTTTGAAAATGTTTAAGATGCAAACACACATACACACACACACACACACACAAAAAAGTGATCACCTACCTGGATAAACAAAAGTTGTGGAGAGAAGCTAGTGCTAGTCCAACAATAAAATGAAGCACCTGCAAGAAAAACAACCCAAAAAAAAAGTAAACCTAAGCGAACTGTACATCTCTCTCTCTCTCTCTCTCTCTCTCTCTCTCTCTCTCTCTCTCTCTCTCTCTCTCTCTCATAGAAATACGTAATGACATACACCCCCCCCCCCCACACACACACACACACAAACACACACTCTCTCTCTCACACACACATATAATCTCTCTCTCTCTCTCTCTCTCTCTCTCCCCCCTCTTCCACTTATCTTTCTCTTGCATTGGATCATCCCTCAAGATGGTTTTTAAGCATGTGCAATTCTCCCCCCTCTTCCACTTATCTTTCTCTTGCATTGGATCATCCCTCAAGATGGTTTTTAATCAAGAAATTCGCCGGTATTGGCAGCAAGGAAATACGGGAAATAATTTAATGTACTTAATG